>NW_028159488.1:0-20826 GCF_964263955.1 Coregonus lavaretus
TGCTGGCCACTCCATTATAGACAGAATACCAGCTGACTGCTTCTTCCCTAAATAGTTATTGCATAGTTTGGAGCTGTGCTTTGGGTCATTGTCCTGTTGTAGGAGGAAATTGGCTCCAATCAAGCGCCGTCCACAGGGTATGGCATGGCGTTGCAAAACGAGTGATAGCCTTCCTTCTTCAAGATCTCTTTTACCCTGTACAAATCTCCCACTTTACCACCACCAAAGCACCCCCAGACCATCACATTGCCTCCACCATGCTTGACAGATGGCATCAAGCACTCCTCCAGCATCTTTTCATTTGGTCCTGCGTCTCACAAATGTTCTTCTTTGTGATCCAAACACCTCAAACTTCGATTCATCTGTCCATAACACTTTTTCCCAATCTTCCTCTGTCCAGTGTCTGTATTCTTTTGCCCATCTTTATTCTTTTCTTTTATTGGCCAGTCTGAGATATGGCTTTTTCTTTGCAACTCTGCCTAGAAGGTCAGCATCCCGGAGTCGCCTCTTCACTGTTGACGTTGAGACTGGTGTTTTGCGGGTACTATTTAATGAAGCTGCCAGTTGAGGACCTGTGAGGCATCTGTTTCTCAAACTAGACACTCTAATGTATTTGTCCTCTTGCTCAGTTGTGCACCGGGCCTCCCACTCCTCTTTCTATTCTGGTTAGAGCCAGTTTGCGCTGTTCTGTGAAGGGAGTAGTACATAGCGTTGTACTAGATCTTCAGTTTCTTGCAATTTCTTGCATGAATAGCTTCATTTTCTCAGAACAAGAATAGACTGACAAGATTCAGAAGAAAGTTATTTGTTTCTGGCCATTTTGAGCCTGTAATCGAACCCAACAATTGCTGATGCTCCAGATACTCAACTAGTCTCAAGAGGCCAGTTTTATTTCTTCTTTAATCAGCACAACAGTTTTCAGCTGTGCTAACATAATTGCAAAAGGGTTTCTAATGATCAATTAGCCTTTTAAAATGATGGATTAGCAAACACAACTTGCCATTGGAACACAGACCGACGGTTGCTTATAATGGGCCTCTGTACGCCTATGTAGATTTTCCATTAAAAACCAGCTCGTTTCCAGCTACAATAGCCATTTACAACATTAACAATGTCTACACTGTATTTCTGATCAATTTAATGTTATTTTAATGGACCAAAACAATGCTTTTCTTTAGAAAACAAGGACATTTCAAAGTGACCCCAAACTTTTGAACGGTAGTGTAACTGGGCCCTGGTCAAAAGTAGTGCACTAAATAGAGTGGATGAGGTGATGCTGAAGTAGGTGACACTGTGACACTGTGATGACACACAGAGACAGGCCGAGAGGAAGGGGCAAAGGTTTTCACACCTGTATGCTGTTGTGTGTGTGTGTGTGTGTGTGTGTGTGTGTGTGTGTGTGTGTGTGTGTGTGTGTGTGTGTGTGTGTGTGCGTGCGTGCGTGCGTGCGTGCATGTGTGCGTCGTGTGCGTGCGTGCGTGCGAGTCGTGCGTGTGTGTGTAGAGAGAAAGAGAGACAGGGGAGTGGATCAAGGTGCATCAATAAGATTTCTAGTGAGCACAAAAAGACAGTCCCAGTTTAGGGCTAGCACATCAAGAGAGCACTGAGGAAGACTAGATGGTTCTCTAGCACATCAAGAGAGCACTGAGGAAGATTAGATGGTTCTCTAGCACATCAAGAGAGCACTGAGGAAGACTAGATGGTTCTCTAGCACATCAAGAGAGCACTGAGGAAGACTAGATGGTTCTCTAGCACATCAAGAGAGCACTGAGGAAGACTAGATGGTTCTCTAGCACATCAAGAGAGCACTGAGGAAGATTAGATGGTTCTCTAGCACATCAAGAGAGCACTGAGGAAGACTAGATGGTTCTCTAGCACATCAAGAGAGCACTGAGGAAGATTAGATGGTTCTCTAGCACATCAAGAGAGCACTGAGGAAGATTAGATGGTTCTCTAGCACATCAAGAGAGCACTGAGGAAGATTAGATGGTTCTCTAGCACATCAAGAGAGCACTGAGGAAGACTAGATGGTTCTCTAGCACATCAAGAGAGCACTGAGGAAGATTAGATGGTTCTGCTGTCAGGAATGATACCGGTGAAAAGAGGAAAGACTGTTTAAACACAGAAAGAGCTTTCGTCTAGCTTCAAACGCTGGGAACAACTTGAAGATCTAATATAAAAATGTTCAGAAAGCATAGTTGAGTACCCAGTCCGACTGGCCTGAAGATTCTCTATGAAACTATTGTCTTACGTCAGATAGCACCACGATTCCGCCTGCACTGGTCTGTCTCGTATCTTGCAGAGGCTCATGGGAAAGTAGTTGGCTACAATGTGCTGTCTTACATTGAAAAATATGACCTCATCTGCTGAACCCTATTTCTGAGAAAGTCGCATCATTTTACATTTACAGTGGGGAAAAAAAGTATTTAGTCAGCCACCAATTGTGCAAGTTCTCCCACTTAAAAAGATGAGAGAGGCCTGTAATTTTCATCATAGGTACACGTCAACTATGACAGACAAAATGAGGAAATAAAATCCAGAAAATCACATTGTAGGATTTTCAATGAATTTATTTGCAAATTATGGTGGAAAATAAGTATTTAGCGTAAGTAAGTAAGTAAGTATGTAGCGAGTCAGTAGTCTCCTGATTCAGCTGCTGTGCTAATCTGACCCAACTATACAAACTAACTTTAGCGATCGCGGAGAAACATGCTGATCTACAGACTGATTGCTGATAACAGTCCCCTCCCCTCACCTTCTCTCCTCCCCCTCCCCTCCCCTCCCCTCCCCTTCTCTCCTCCCCTCCCCTCACCTTCTCTCCTCCCCCTCCCCTCCCCTCCCCTCACCTTCTCTCCTCACCCTCCCCTCCCCTCACCTTCTCTCCTCCCCTCCCCTCAGCTTCTCTCCTCCCCTCCCCTCACCTTCTCTCCTCCCCCTACCCTCACCTTCTCTCCTCCCCTCCCCTCCCCTCACCTTCTCTCCTCCCCTCACCTTCTCCCCTCCCCTCCCCTCACCTTCTCTCCTCCCCCTCACCTTCTCTCCTCCCCTCCCCTCACCTTCTCTCCTCCCCCTCCCCTCACCTTCTCTCCTCCCCCTCCCCTCACCTTCTCTCCTCCCCCTCCCCCTCAGCTTCTCCCCCTCCCCTCCCCTCACCTTCTCTCTTCCCCCTCCCCTCACCTTCTCTCCTCCCCTCCCCTCACCTTCTCTCCTCCCCCTCCCCTCCCCTCACCTTCTCTCCTCCCCTCCCCTCAGCTTCTCTCCTCCCCCTCAGCTTCTCTCCTCCCCCTCCCCTCACCTTCTCTCCTCCCCCTCCCCTCCCCTCACCTTCTCTCCTCCCCTCCCCTCACATTCTCTCCTCCCCTCCCCTCCCCTCACCTTCTCTCCTCCCCCTCCCCTCACCTCCCCTCCCCTTCTCCCCTCCCCTCCCCTCCCCTTCTCACCTCCCCTTCTCTCCTCCCCCTCCCTTCACCTTCTCTCCTCCCCTCCCCTCCCCTTCTCTCCTCCCCCTCCCCTCCCCTTCTCTCCTCCCCCTCCCCTCCCCCTCCTCTCCCCTCACCTTCTCTCCTCCCCCTCCCCTCACTTTCTCTCCTCCCCCTCCCCTCACTTTCTCTCCTCCCCTCACCTTCTCTCCTCCCCCTCCCTCACCTTCTCTCCTCCCCCTCCCCTCACCTTCTCTCCTCCTCTCACCTTCTCTCCACCCCTCCCTCACCTTCTCCCCTCTCCCCCTCCACTTCCTCTGAAATCTCTTCCCCCACCTCCCCCCACACATCTTTCTTCTTTGTTGTTCATCAATTTTTCAATATGCATACATTTGGCCACTTTTTTGGGGGGAGGTCTGCTTAGTGAACTGTGGGAGATACAGGAATATGTTACATCCCAGATGGCCTCCTAATAACTATATAGTGCACTAATTTTGACCAGAACTATATGGGCCCTGGACAAAAGTAGTGCACTAAATAGAGGCTAGGGTGCCATTTGGGACAAAACTGTAACACGCCTCAGCTGCTCTGCTCATCGCAGCAAGTGAAACACGAAACGTGCGTGTGTACACGACTTTCTGTGTCCCAAGGCCATCTGAAAACAATGGTTCCAGGAGGAACTAACGTTACATGGTTTCTGTGTTGCTCATGTTTGACCTGTCCTTTCAGGGTGCTGTTCTATCTTCCACACCAGTGCTTAGGGACCACACTGATTTGCCAGGTCAGGTTTTGGAATAAAATGTTTGGTTGAATAAAACATGTAACAAAAAAAAAAAAAAAAAAAGTGACACATTTCAAAGGAATGGGGGTGTAATTTTAGATTTTTGCAAGTTCGGTTTTATTCCCTTGGTTGTGCACTTTCCTATGTGGCTCTTGTCAAATGTAGTGCACTATATAGAAGGGAACAGAGTGTCCTTCGAGATTCAGAAGAACCTAAAGGTAATGTGGAGTGGATGAGGTGATGCTGAAGTAGACAGAGGTGAACTGTGACACTGTGATGACACACAGAGACAGCCGAGAGGAAGGGGCAAAGGTTTTATGCTGTGTGTGTGTGTGTGTGTGTGTGTGTGTGTGTGTGTGTGTGT
Organism: Coregonus lavaretus; assembly: GCF_964263955.1. Lineage (NCBI taxonomy): Eukaryota > Metazoa > Chordata > Actinopteri > Salmoniformes > Salmonidae > Coregonus > Coregonus lavaretus. Next base: position 4,565 of record NW_028159488.1, read on the forward strand.
GTGTGTGTGTGTGTGTGTGTGTGTGTGTGTCTGTCTGTGTGTGTGGACGTGTTTAACTATTCTTGTGGGGACCAGAAGTCCCCACAAGAACAGTAAACAAACAAAAATTTGACCAACTGCGGACATTTTGTTAGTCCCCACAAGGTCAAATGCTATTTCTAGGGGATTTAGGGTTAAGGTTTGAATTAGTGTTAGGGTTAGAATTATGTTAAGGGTTAGGGTTAGGGTTAAGGTTAGGTATTTGGGACAGTCACCAACTCCTTCATTAGGGCAGTCACCAACTCCTTCATTAGGGCAGTCACCAACTCCTTCATTAGGGCAGTCACCAACTCCTTCATTAGGGCAGTCACCAACTCCTTCATTAGGGCAGTCACCAACTCCTTCATTAGGGCAGTCACCAACTCCTTCATTAGGGCAGTCACCAACTCCTTCATTAGGGCAGTCACCAACTCCTTCATTAGGGCAGTCACCAACTCCTCAAAAAGAAAAGGAAAGCCGCACACTCTAGGAGCTCAGATGCAATAATTTAATATCTTAATAACCAACGTTTGGACAGACAAGCTGTCTTCATCAGGGTATAATGACAAACACTGCGGGTCACTGGTTTATATAGTGTGAAAGGACACACGCAGGTGTCTGTAATCATGGCCGGGTGTGGCCTAATAGCATTGGCCAATTCACAGATATAAACAACATACAAAAAACATGGATAGCATAAGATCATAGATACTTAGCTACATAGGCCCACAACATTTGAGTCACCAACTCCATCATTAGGACAGTCACCAATTCCTTAATTAGGACAATCACCAACTCCATCATAAGGACAGTCACCAACTCCATCATTAGGACAGTCACCAACTCCTTCATTAGGACAGTCAACAACTCCTTCATTAGGACAGTCACCAACTCCTTCATTAGGACAGTCAACATCTCCTTCATCATTAGGACAGTCAACATCTCCTTCATCATTAGGACAGTCAACATCTCCTTCATTAGGACAGTCAACATCTCCTTCATTAGGACAGTCAACAACTCCTTCATTAGGACAGTCAACATCTCCTTCATTAGGACAGTCAACAACTCCTTCATTAGGACAGTCAACAACTCCTTCATTAGGACAGTCAACATCTCCTTCATTAGGACAGTCAACAACTCCTTCATTAGGACAGTCAACATCTCCTTCATTAGGACAGTCAACAACTCCTTCATTAGGACAGTCAACATCTCCTTCATTAGGACAGTCAACAACTCCTTCATTAGGACAGTCAACATCTCCTTCATTAGGAGAGTCACCAACTCCTTCATTAGGACAATCAACATCTCCTTCATTAGGACAGTCAACAACTCCTTCATTAGGACAGTCAACAACTCCTTCATTAGGACAGTCAACAACTCCTTCATTAGGACAGTCAACAACTCCTTCATTAGGACAGTCAACATCTCCTTCATTAGGACAGTCAACAACTCCTTCATTAGGACAGTCAACATCTCCTTCATTAGGAGAGTCACCAACTCCTTCATTAGGACAGTCAACATCTCCTTCATTAGGACAGTCACCAACTCCTTCATTAGGAGAGTCACCAACTCCTTCATTAGGACAGTCAACATCTCCTTCATTAGGACAGTCAACATCTCCTTTATTAGGACAGTCAACAACTCCTTGTGACTCTGTGGCTGACCTAACCTAATCTGGACACTGTCCACTTCATTACTCTCTGACTTCAGATCAGTAATCCATGTGTGACTGGCATCATTAACACAGGGGCCAAAGGTTAACCAAAATATCCACCATGCTCATTAACCAATCATAAATAAGCCAATCGTAAATTAGCCAATCACAATATTCAATCTACCACAGTTCTAGAGTTCAGAGGGTGAGTTTTGAGTTCCGAGGGTAAATGAGAGAATTTGTCAGAATGCCAGCAGGCTAGATAGAGAGTTTAGTGTTGTGATCATTAGGCCACTACAATAAAAGCCTCTGATTTACCCGGTTGCTTTTCCAGTTCATAGGGAGGCAGTGTTTAAAGCCCACTGTGATATTTACAGACGTTTTTAGTAAGTTAGCAGAGGCCCATCGGCGTGAATCTGGAAAAATCACAGATTGGGACCACAGAGCATGAATCCCAACTGTTTAATTTCCACACACACACACACACACACACATAGACACACACCACACACACACACACGTAGTGAGTGTTGCAACCGAGGACAGAAAGTCTTTACCCTCTATGCGCTTCAGCACTCGGCGGTCCCGTTCTGTGAGCGTGTCTGGCCTACCACTTCGCGGCTGAGCCGTTGTTGCTCCTAGACGTTTCCACTTTAGAATAGCAGCACTTTGACCGGGGCAGCTCTAGCAGGGCAGAACTTTGACCGGGGCAGCTCTAGCAGGGCAGAACTTTGATGAGCGTTTGTAAGTCACAGAGCTCTTCAGTACGGGCCATTCTACTGCCAATGTTTGTCTATGGAGGTTGCATGGCTATGTGGTCGACTTTATACACCTGTCATCAACGGCTACGAATGAAATAGAAAATCCACTAATTTGAAGGTGTGTCCACATACCTCTGGCCGTGTTGTGTATCTCATTGATAATGCCTTATATTATGCCCTTGGAAGAAAACACTTCAATTTGCTCAACTTGCCATTGGCTCAACTTCAGTGGCAGTCGGTGCTGTTTAAGATGAGGGAGGACAATAAACGTTTTGTTCTACTGTAGACCTTTGTCACGCTCTGACTTATGGGACTCTAGTATGTTGAGTCTATGGGACTCTAGTATGTTGAGTCAGGGTGTGGATATCTATGTTGTTATTTCTATGTTTACATTCTAGGTATTGTGTTTCTATGTTTGGCCGGGTGTGGTTCCCAATCAGAGGCAGGTGTCGCTCGTTGTCTCTGATTGGGGATCATCCTTAAGTAGCCTGTTTGCAATCATTAGTTGTGGGATCTTGTTCCGTGTATAGGCTTGTATTGTGTTTAGCCTGAGGACGTCGCGTTACGTTGTTTTGTTCGTGTGTTTATTTTGATAATAAACATGTATGCGTTTCACGCTGCGCCTTGGTCTGAGCCGTCCTTCAACGGCCGTGACAACCTTCATTGCAAAACAGTGTGTTTTCATCAATTATTTGGCGACGTGAATATATTTTATATAGTTTTATCTAAAAAAAATAATAGCTTTAAATGAAATTCACTGAGGAGGATGGTCCTCCCCTTCCTCCTCTGAGGAGCCTCCACTGCTCAACTTACCCCTAGAGAAGTATTTTGACTACACAGCTACAAGGAAGCACTTTCATGCTAGGTTTAGGACCTCATATTGAAGCTTATATTTTTTTGGGACCTAACTTGCCACTTTGTCCATGTGCTTTCTTCCTCCACAGACTCCATGAAATGATGACCTCTTCCTAAATATTTGTTCAAGTGATTAATCTTGTGCATGGTTTCCTAGAAACAAGGGTGGCTCGACTTGCCCCTTTGGCTCAACATACCCCGCTCTCCCCTAATGATATTGCCGTTGATTTGTTTTCCATAAAGTCATCGGCTATTCCCCCTTTTCTCCTGTCTTTAAATAGTGTTTACCGTCACTCTCTCCTAACACTAAAAGAGACCATTTTTTGAAACATACAAACAGCAGACGAATCAATGCGGTAACACAGAAAAAATCACTGGAGAGCTGGTCACATCATACTGTATAGGCTAGCCTGGAGCAAACAGTAGTTATCCTTCTTACACACACACATGCACGCACACAGGCTTACGTGCGAACGCACGCACACGTACACAAACACACCCCCATTATCCACTGTTCAGCCTTATATAAAGCAGGTTGTCATAGTGTCTCCTAACTGAATAGAACATTTAATTGGGGTTCCAGTTCAAACGAACAGAACAGAACAAAACAGAACAGAACTGAACAGAACAGAAAAGAACAGAACAAAACAGAATCATCTCTTCATCACTATAATCCCACACAACACCATCATCATCCTCAACCTCTTCCTTCTCCAAGACTCTTACCATATTATATAACCATGAACTGACCCTGTATATAGAACTGATCCTGGATATAGAACTGACCCTGGATATAGAACTGATCCTGGATATAGAACTGACCCTGGATATAGAACTGACCCTGGATATAGACCTGACCCTGGATATAGAACTGACCCTGGAAATAGAACTGACCCTGGATATGGAACTGACCCTGGAACTGACCCTGGATATAGAACTGACCCTGGATATAGAACTGACCCTGTATATAGAACTGATCCTGGATATAGAACTGACCCTGGATATAGAACTGATCCTGGATATAGAACTGACCCTAGATATAGAACTGATCCTGGAACTGACCCTGGAACTGACCCTGGATATAAAACTGACCCTGGATATAGAACTGACCCTGGATATAGAACTGATCCTGGATATAGAACTGATTCTGGATATAGAACTGACCCTGGATATAGAACTGATCCTGGATATAGAACTGACCCTGGATATAGAACTGACCCTGGATATAGAACTGATCCTGGATATAGAACTGACCCTGGATATAGAACTGACCCTGGATATACAACTGATCCTGGAACTGACCCTGGAACTGACCCTGGATATAGAACTGACCCTGGATATAGAACTGACCCTGGATATAGAACTGATCCTGGATATAGAACTGACCCTGGATATAGAACTGATCCTGGATATAGAACTGACCCTGGATATAGAACTGATCCTGGATATAGAACTGACCCTGGATATAGAACTGACCCTAGATATAGAACTGATCCTGGATATAGAACTGATCCTGTATATATAACTGACCCTGGATACAGAACTGATCCTGGATATAGAACTGACCCTGTATATAGAACTGACCCTGGATATAGAACTGATCCTGTATATAGAACTGATCCTGGATATAGAACTGACCCTGGATATAGAACTGATCCTGGATATAGAACTGACCCTGTATATAGAACTGATCCTGGATATAGAACTGACACTGGATATAGAACTGACCCTGGATATAGAACTGACCCTGGATATAGCCTGATCCTGGATATAGAACTGACCCTGGATATAGAACTGACCCTGGATATAGAACTGACCCTGGATATAGAACTGATCCTGGAACTGACCCTGGATATAGAACTGACCCTGGATATAGAACTGATCCTGGATATAGAACTGATCCTGGATATAGAACTGACCCTAGATATAGAACTGACCCTGGATATAGAACTGATCCTGGATATAGAACTGATCCTGGATATAGAACTGACCCTGGATATAGAACTGATCCTGGATATAGAACTGATCCTGGATATAGAACTGACCCTGGATATAGAACTGATCCTGGATATAGTACTGATCCTGGATATAGAACTGATCCTGGATATAGAACTGACCCTGGATATAGAACTGACCCTGGAACTGACCCTGGATATAGAACTGACCCTGGATATAGAACTGACCCTGGATATAGAACTGATCCTGGATATAGAACTGACCCTAGATATAGAACTGACCCTGGATATAGAACTGATCCTGGATATAGAACTGATCCTGGATATAGAACTGATCCTGGATATAGAACTGACCCTGGATATAGAACTGATCCTGGATATAGAACTGATCCTGGATATAGAACTGACCCTGGATATAGAACTGATCCTGGATATAGAACTGATCCTGGATATAGAACTGATCCTGGATATAGAACTGACCCTGGATATAGAACTGACCCTGGATATAGAACTGATCCTGGATATAGAACTGACCCTGGATATAGAACTGATCCTGGATATAGAACTGACCCTAGATATAGAACTGACCCTGGATATAGAACTGACCCTGGATATAGAACTGATCCTGGATATAGAACTGACCCTAGATATAGAACTGACCCTAGATATAGAACTGATCCTGGATATAGAACTGACCCTAGATATAGAACTGACCCTGGATATAGAACTGACCCTGGATATAGAACTGATCCTGGATATAGAACTGACCCTGGATATAGAACTGACCCTGGATATAGAACTGATCCTGGATATAGAACTGACCCTGGATATAGAACTGATCCTGGATATAGAACTGATCCTGGATATAGAACTGACCCTAGATATAGAACTGATCCTGGAACTGACCCTGGAACTGACCCTGGATATAAAACTGACCCTGGATATAGAACTGACCCTGGATATAGAACTGATCCTGGATATAGAACTGATCCTGGATATAGAACTGACCCTGGATATAGAACTGATCCTGGATATAGAACTGACCCTAGAACTGACCCTGGATATAGAACTGACCCTGGATATAGAACTGATCCTGGATATAGAACTGACCCTGGATATAGAACTGACCCTGGATATAGAACTGACCCTGGATATAGAACTGACCCTGGATATAGAACTGACCCTGGATATAGAACTGATCCTGGATATAGAACTGATCCTGGATATAGAACTGACCCTGGATATAGAACTGACCCTGGATATAGAACTGACCCTGGATATAGAACTGACCCTGGATATAGAACTGATCCTGGATATAGAACTGACCCTGGATATAGAACTGACCCTGGATATAGAACTGACCCTGGATATGGAACTGACTCTTTCTTATTTCTCGTGTTTTTTGTTTGTTTTTTCAAACTAAATTATTTTGATAGTGAATACTGCATGGTTGGAAAGTGCTTGCAAGTTAAGCATTTCACTGTACTTGTGCATGGGGAAAATCAAAAGTTGAATGTCCAGAGCGACACGCCACACACTTTTTTGGCAGAAAAAAGCTAGACACCTCAAGTTGACACAACATTTTTCACCCCCCAAAACAACGCACCTCACAGATCTAAAATAGTCTGACAAGATCAGAGTTGTACTCACCACATAGAGCTGCTTCCACAGGAGGGCCCATTCCTGCAGAGTGGAGGTCCCCTCCGTCACGACGGGGTCTTCCAGGGGTACAACTGTCTCATACTGCCTGTATAACACACAGTAACTAAAGTAAGCTCTATGAAACTAGTTGTTGAGTTGTGTACCCCCCCCCCCCCCCCACACACACCATGATGATTAACCACACAGAATCAAAACTAGTGTGTGTGTGTGTGTGTGTGTGTGTGTGTGTGTGTGTGTGTGTGTATGTGTGTACACGTCTTTCTATCTAAACCCAGCAGACTATTACCATCTAAATGCCCCTCCTAAATCATTCAGTAGTCTGATGGTTTTAAAATCGCTTTTTTCAAAACCCCAAACAAACTGCAATTTTACAGCTCCCACAGCCCTAATACCCACCAGCCTAAATCTCTCCCATCTCCTCTCCCCTCTCTCTCTCTATCCCCCAGCCTAACCCCCTCCCTCACACCCTAAATCTCTCCCATCTCCTCTCCTCTCTCTCTCTCTCTCTCTCTCTCTATCCCCCAGCTTAACCCCCTCCCTCACAGCCTAAATGTATCTTCTCTCAAAAACAGTCTCGCTTGTATTTCTCTCACCTTCTCTCTCCCCCTCTCTCCTTCTCTCTCCCCTCTCCCCCTTTTCTCTCCCCTCTCCCCCTTCTCTCTCCCCTCTCTCCCCCTTCTCTCTCCCCTCTCCCCCTTCTCTCCCCCTTCTCTCTCCCCTCTCTCCCCGTTCTCTCTCCTCTCTCCCCCTTCTCTCTCTCCTCTCCCCCTTCTCTCTCCCCTCTCTCCCCCTTCTCTCTCCTCTCTCCCCCTTCTCTCTCCCTTCTCTCTCATTCTCTCTCCTCTCTCCCCCTTCTCTCCCCTCTCTCCCTTCTCTCTCCCCTCTCTCCCCCTTCTCTCTCCCCTCTCCCCCTTCTCTCTCTCCTTCTCTCTCCCTCTCCCACCTTCTCTCTCCTCTCCATCCCCCTTTATCTATCTGTACCTCCCTTCTCTCTCCCCTCTCTCCCCCTTCTCTCTCCTTCTCACTCCCATCTCCCCCTTCTCTCTCTCTCCTTCTCTCCCCCCTCTCCCTCCTTCTCCCCATTTCCGTCCCCTCCTTCTGCCTCCCTTCATTCCCTCCCTCCCCAACTCCTCTCTCTCAATCCCTCCCCCTCTCTCTAATCCCTATAACTGATTAATATCTCCCAACCCTAAAATGTAACACACAATGAGATGAACATGCTGTCTCAGTAGAGGGGCCTCCGCTCCCCTGACTCCCCGGCCGCTAGAAAACATACTTTTCCACAGTCACTTATGTCTAGTGCTTTTTGAGGTCGGTTCGATTTCAGTTTTTTTTTTTTTATATTATTTTTAGACATTAAATGCACTATGCATTATGTTGGTTGAATGCTGTAACAACACAGAATAAAACAATTAAAGTAATAAATAATATGCCATTTAGCAGACGCTTTTTTCCAAAGCGACTTACAGTCATGTGCGCATACATTTTTACGTATGGGTGGTCCCGGGGATCGAACCCACTACCCTGGCGTTACAAGTGCCGTGCTCTACCAGCTGAGCTACAGAGGACCATGATGGTAGTGACTGCCCATTACTGCTTATCACTTATTAACCATCATTTATTCACATGACTTTACTAAAATATTTCAGTTGTTGTGTATATTTCATTTTGTTTTATTTCTATCCAAGTCCTCATCTCATCTCTATAGAGCTGCTGCATAAGCTGTTGGACAAAATCACTATTTTAGTAGTTCTTCAAAGTAAATAAGTCATACTTTTATGACTGCTGAATACCAACTATCAATCACTTAGATCATGTATTTTCAGATATAGAGATGCCTCAAGAAGCAGCTGCTCTCTGTCCCTCTCGATCGCGCGTTCTTCTGTCTCTTCTCTCCCTCTCTATGTCTGCACCACACAGACTGGACAAGTAGGCGCGCAATGGATTATGGTCATTGTAGTTAATTACCACATTTTCTGCATTAAACTATGTAGAATATTGGCCTGTTGGAAACTACAACTCCCTTCTACATCGCACAGTTCGGGCTTGATCTAATTTATCTCTAAAATAAACGAAATGACGGTTAATCGCTCAGCACGACTCATGTCACTTTCTCCACCGTCCGAGTAAATCATATCTGTGTTCAGTTAGTATTTATTTTCTTTCCAACACTTTAGCGATGCTTGCTTGAGCTAGTGTGGCCCAGTGAAACAAAATAGTCCCAAAAGTGCAACCCTCACCCTATCTGGCACCACAAACAGGCTCAATAAAATGCAGATCGTTTCTGAAAGAAAACGGATAGTGATTGATACTAGATCTCTATAGAATAGCTGTGGGTCAAACTGAACCCACTGCATCACACATCAATCATCAGGGCCCTGTTCTCATCTCAAATCTAATCTAGGCCTTACATGATATGTATTGGAGCAATGGAAATTCACAAACGATACATATAGATCACTGTGTAAGTAGATCACACACAATACATATAGATCACTGTGTAAGTAGATCACACACAATACATATAGATCACTGTGTAAGTAGATCACTTACAATACATATAGATCACTGTGTAAGTAGATCACTCACAATACATATAGATCACTGTGTAAGTAGATCACTCACAATACATATAGATCACTGTGTAAGTAGATCACTCACAATACATATAGATCACTGTGTAAGTAGATCACACACAATACATATAGATCCCTGTGTAAGTAGATCACACACAATACATATATATATATCACTGTGTAAGTAGATCACTCACAATACATATAGATCACTGTGTAAGTAGATCACACACAATACATATAGATCCCTGTGTAAGAAGATCACACACAATACATATATATATCACTGTGTAAGTAGATCACTCACAATACATATAGATCCCTGTGTAAGTAGATCACTCACAATACATATAGATCACTGTGTAAGTAGATCACTCACAATACATATATATCACTGTGTAAGTAGATCACTCACAATACATATAGATCACTGTGTAAGTAGATCACTCATAATACATATAGATCACTGTGTAAGTAGATCACTCACAATACCTCTGTAGCTCAGCTGGTAGAGCACGGCGCTTGTAACGCCAAAGGTAGTGGGTTCGATCCCCGGGACCACCCATACACAAAAATGTATGCACGCATGACTGTAAGTCGCTTTGGATAAAAGCGTCTGCTAAATGGCATATTATATTATATTATATTATATCCCTGTGTAAGTAGATGACATATGAAGTATTGTACCTATACATCAAGTACATTACAGACCTCTAGAACGGTAAACTGAACTGACTTCTGGGATCAGCAAAGTAGACTGTAGGGAGACAGTGGAGGAGAAGAGGTAGAGGAAGAGAGACAGTGGAGGAGAAGAGGAAGAGGTAGAGAGACAGTGGAGGAGAAGAGGAAGAGGTAGAGAGACAGTGGAGGAGAAGAGGAAGAGGTAGAGAAGGAAGCTTTTTCCTGACCATGTGACTTAACCAGGAACAGTTCTAGGCTCTAGTTATTATAGCCCATAACGGACAAGGTTATGTGGTCAGAAAAAAAGTCCATAACTCTGGACAGGGCTGCAACAACAGGCAACAGGAAATATCTATGGACCTAAAAAATATTGAATGTCCATAACGCACTACTGTGTCCCTCTAGAGAGATGATGACGACATAGGTTTTTAGGACAGACTAAGTTCCTTTGGATAAAACAATTCTATTAAACATCATGTGTTATATACAGTGGGATAGGAAAGACGTAGATGGTGGATAAATGAAGATCACCATTTAAAAAATGGTCACGGTTCCTGTCTGTGTAAGTGGGCATCCCCTTTCATGTTTTTCCAGCGTAAACTCACGGCTCCTCCATAATCTCTGGCATGCTCACGGTTCATCCATAATCTCTGGCATGCTCACGGTTCATCCATAATCTCTGGCATGCTCACGGTTCATCCATAATCTCTGGCATGCTTACGGTTCCTCCATAATCTCTGGCATGCTCACGGTTCCTCCATAATCTCTGGCATGCTCACGGTTCCTCCATAATTACTCTACCCCTCCCTCTCTCTCTACTTCTCCTCTCCCTCCTCCATCTCTCTCTACCTCTACTCTACCCCTCTCTCTCTCTCTACCTCTACTCTCCCCCTCCCTCTCTCTCTCTCTCTCTACCTCTACTCTCCCCCTCCATCTCTCTCTACCTCTACTCTCCCCCTCCCTCTCTCTCTCTCTCTCTCTCTACCTCTACTCTCTCCCCTCCCTTTCTCCAAACTCAAATTCGTATAATATATTTGTTGTGTTACCCATAAGACAACAAATAATATTGTTAGAATATTAGTCCTGAGTTTCCCCATATGTTTTAGGATTACAGTTGACCCACAACTAAATATGTAGCCCACATTATTTTAATTACAAGTTGACAGCCAACACTTGGGAAAAAATCTATTAAAATGGCATTTGCATAATGTTTTGAAAGCGTTTATTTTAGTTCAGATTAATTGAAGTAACGGATGTCTTAATTTGCATAACTGTTTTAATTAAATGCACGGAGAGCCAAATTCATTGGAATTACAATCCTTTACAGTTTCCAAGTACCCCTCAGGGGATTTGAAGAAAGAAAATAAGCATTTTGAGTTTTAAAATATGTATTCTTGAACATGGAATGTTATTGGAAATGGGGCTGGCGTAAAGTATTTAAGAATTTAATTTCCAAACAGTCTGTTGCTGATCTCAATAGATCATCAGATTTCCATACTATACTTGTTTAAATACTTTTCACTGGAGGGCTGCGACAAAGAAAGACTTGCAGGGACTCAGAATAAAAGATGACCATAATATACTGTATCTTGTCTAGCCTGGCCTTATATCTATTTATGATGTCATTGTTACAGATGCAATGCATCTTAATTTGACCCTGCTTCTAACAGCAGGAAAATAATCCTGCAGCAACAGGAAATGTGAATTATTATGTGGATTATAATTTTCTGTCGGGGTTGATACATTTCTTTATTAGGGCAAATCAAGTCTGAAATGTTAAAGTGGAAATGATAAACATTAGAAGCCTTTTAAAACTTTGAATAAACTACAATTTGCATTTCCTACTGCGCAGAAGTGATCAAATAAAATAGCAAATCTGTACGCCAGAGGAGATGGCAAGACTGCACAAACTGATCTGGGACCAGGCTGGATCTAGTATATCCTTAGCGATGATTTCACTGGGTTGTTTCCCTGTACCACTACTGTAGTTTCCCTGTACCACTACTGTAGTTTCCCTGTACCACTACTGTAGTTTCCCTGTACCACTACTGTAGTTTCCCTGTACCATTACTGTAGTTTCCCTGTACCATTACTGTAGTTTCCCTGTACCATTACTGTAGTTTCCCTGTACCATTCTGGATAACTGGACCCTGTACATGACTGTAGTTTACCTGTACCATTCTGGATAACTGGACCCTGTACATGACTGTAGTTTACCTGTACCATTCTGGATAACTGGACCCTGTACATGACTGTAGTTTACCTGTACCATTCTGGATAACTGGACCCTGTACATGACTGTAGTTTACCTGTACCATGCTGGATAACTGTACCCTGTACATGACTGTAGTTTCCCTCTACCATGCTGGATAACTGAACCCCGTACATGACTGTAGTTTCCCTGTACCATGCTGTATAACTGGACCCTGTACATGACTGTAGTTTCCCTGTACCATGCTGGATAACTGGACCCTGTACATGGCTGCTGTTTCCCTGTACCATGCTGTATAACTGTTAACTGGACCCTGTACATGACTGTAGTTTACCTGTACCATGCTGGATAACTGGACCCTGTACATGACTGTAGTTTCCCTCTACCATGCTGGATAACTGGACCCTGTACATGACTGTAGTTTCCCTGTACCATGCTGGATAACTGGACCCTGTACATGGCTGTTGTTTCCCTGTACCATGCTGTATAACTGTTAACTGGACCCTGTACATGACTGTAGTTTCCCTCTACCATGCTGGATAACTGGCACCTGTACATGACTGTAGTTTCCCTCTACCATGCTGGAAAACTGTTAACTGGACCCTGTACATGACTGTAGTTTCCCTGTACCATGCTGGATAACTGTTAACTGAACCCTGTACATGACTGTAGTTTCCCTCTACCATGCTGGAAAACTGTTAACTGGACCCTGTACATGACTGTAGTTTCCCTGTACCATGCTGGATAACTGGACACTGTACATGACTGTAGTTTCCCTGTACCATGCTGGATAACTGTTAACTGGACCCTGTACATGACTGTAGTTTCCCTCTACCATGCTGGAAAACTGTTAACTGGACCCTGTACATGACTGTAGTTTCCCTGTACCATGCTGGATAACTGTTAACTGGACCCTGTACATGACTGTAGTTTCCCTGTACCATGCTGGATAACTGGACCCTGTACATGGCTGTTGTTTCCCTGTACCATGCTGTATAACTGTTAACTGGACCCTGTACATGACTGTAGTTTACCTGTACCATGCTGGATAACTGGACCCTGTACATGACTGTAGTTTCCCTCTACCATGCTGGATAACTGGACCCTGTACATGACTGTAGTTTCCCTCTACCATGCTGGATAACTGGACCCTGTACATGACTGTAGTTTCCCTCTACCATGCTGGATAACTGGACCCTGTACATGACTGTAGTTTCCCTCTACCATGCTGGATAACTGGACCCTGTACATGACTGTAGTTTCCCTGTACCATGCTGGATAACTGGACCCTGTACATGGCTGTTGTTTCCCTGTACCATGCTGTATAACTGTTAACTGGACCCTGTACATGACTGTAGTTTCCCTCTACCATGCTGGATAACTGGCACCTGTACATGACTGTAGTTTCCCTCTACCATGCTGGAAAACTGTTAACTGGACCCTGTACATGACTGTAGTTTCCCTGTACCATGCTGGATAACTGTTAACTGAACCCTGTACATGACTGTAGTTTCCCTCTACCATGCTGGAAAACTGTTAACTGGACCCTGTACATGACTGTAGTTTCCCTGTACCATGCTGGATAACTGGACACTGTACATGACTGTAGTTTCCCTGTACCATGCTGGATAACTGTTAACTGGACCCTGTACATGACTGTAGTTTCCCTCTACCATGCTGGAAAACTGTTAACTGGACCCTGTACATGACTGTAGTTTCCCTGTACCATGCTGGATAACTGTTAACTGGACCCTGTACATGACTGTAGTTTCCCTGTACCATGCTGGATAACTGGACCCTGTACATGGCTGTTGTTTCCCTGTACCATGCTGTATAACTGTTAACTTGACCCTGTACATGACTGTAGTTTACCTGTACCATGCTGGATAACTGGACCCTGTACATGACTGTAGTTTCCCTCTACCATGCTGGATAACTGGACCCTGTACATGACTGTAGTTTCCCTCTACCATGCTGGATAACTGGACCCTGTACATGACTGTAGTTTCCCTCTACCATGCTGGATAACTGGACCCTGTACATGACTGTAGTTTCCCTCTACCATGCTGGTTAACTGGACCCTGTACATGACTGTAGTTTCCCTCTACCATGCTGGTTAACTGGACCCTGTACATGACTGTAGTTTCCCTCTACCATGCTGGATAACTGGACCCTGTACATGACTGTAGTTTCCCTGTACCATGCTGGATAACTGGACCCTGTACATGACTGTAGTTTCCCTGTACCATGCTGGATAACTGTTAACTGGACCCTGTACATGACTGTAGTTTCCCCTCTACCATGCTGGATAACTGAACCCTGCACATGACTGTAGTTTCCCTGTACCATGCTGGATAACTGTTAACTGAACCCTGTACATGACTGTAGTTTACCTGTACCATGCTGGATAACTGTTAACTGGACCCTGTACATGACTGTAGTTTCCCTGTACCATGCTGGATAACTGTTAATTGGACCCTGTACATGACTGTAGTTTCCCTTTACCATGCTGGATAACTGGCACCTGTACATGACTGTAGTTTCACTGTTCCATGCTGTATAACTGTTAACTGGACCCTGTACATGACTGTAGTTTCACTGTACCATGCTGGATAACTGGCACCTGTACATGACTGTAGTTTCACTGTACCATGCTGTATAACTGTTAACTGGACCCTGTACATGACTGTAGTTTCCCAGTACCATGCTGGATAACTGTTAACTGGACCCTGTACATGACTGTAGTTTCCCAGTACCATGCTGGATAACTGTTAACTGGACACTGTACATGACTGTAGTTTCCCTGTAACTTGCTGGATAACTGGACCCTGTACATGACTGTAGTTTCCCTGTACCATGCTGGATAACTGGACCCTGTACATGACTGTCGTTTCCCTGTACCATGCTGGATAACTGGACCCTGTACATGACTGTAGTTTCCCTGTACCATGCTGGATAACTGGACACTGTACATGACTGTAGTTTCCCTGTAACTTGCTGGATAACTGGACCCTGTACATGACTGTCGTTTCCCTCTACCATGCTGGATAACTGGACCCTGTACATGACTGTCGTTTCCCTGTACCATGCTGGATAACTGGACCCTGTACATGACTGTAGTTTTCCTGTACCATGCTGGATAACTGGACCCTGTACATGACTGTAGTTTCCCTGTAACTTGCTGGATAACTGGACCCTGTACATGACTGTAGTTTCCCTGTACCATGCTGGATAACTGGACCCTGTACATGACTGTAGTTTCCCTGTAACTTGCTGGATAACTGAACCCTGTACATGTAGATGTAGAGTGAAGTAAGAACCTCTGCAGACAGACAATGTAGCACACAGGGTCAGCAAGAGGAATCAATCAGATATACAGGGAGGGATGCCTGTAGGTGGAGGGAGGAGAGGAGGAGAGAGGGAGGAGAGGAGGAGAGAGGGAGGAGAGGAGGAGAGAGGGAGGAGAGGAGGAGAGAGGGATGAGAGGAGGAGAGAGGGAGGAGAGGAGGAGAGAGGGAGGAGAGGAGGAGAGAGGGATGAGAGGTATGGGGAAAAGATTAGTAATAAGGGAGGCAGTTAAATAATATGCCTGGTCTTGACAGCCTCTCTCCTCTTTCCTCCGTTCCTCTTCTCTCCTCATCCCTTTCTCTCCTCCTTTCCTCTCCTCTCCCCTCCTCTTTCCTCCGTTCCTCTTCTCTCCTCATCCCTTTCTCTCCTCCTTTCCTCTCCTCTCCCCTCCTCTCTCCTCCGTTCCTCTTCTCTCCTCATCCCTTTCTCTCCTCCTTTCCTCTCCTCTCCCCTCCTCTTTCCTCCGTTCCTCTTCTTTCCTCATCCCTTTCTCTCCTCCTTTCCTCTCCTCTCCCCTCCTCTCTCCTCCGTCCCTCTCTC
>NW_028159487.1:0-27669 GCF_964263955.1 Coregonus lavaretus
TACATTTTATCTCCAGCCTGTAGGCTACAGAAAAGGCCACATACTCTTTCTACCATATCCTATATCTGCTACATGATTTATGTTAGATTATTTTTTTGACGGAACGTTGGGTGGAGCGCTGCAGAGATGCGTCTCTCCAACAGCACCCTGGAGAGGCGCGCTGGGAATGGACAAACAAAGTATTTTGCGCCCCTGCCTTTGATAAAGTGGACAATGCTTATCAAAGGGCGGCATCAGTGCTCAACCAAAAAAGCCTGTATGCCACTGGTTGAGAGAAATTATCATTGTTTTTGGGCGCTGCAGAAGGCTATATCGGTCCACTAATAGAGGACTGTTAAAGGCTCAGTGCTCTAATTTTTGCTGGGTGACAGACAGTGACACAGGATAGACAGTGACACATTCAATACCGCTGTGCACATTCTTGCCTGCATCTAGCTGATATA
The DNA here is from genome assembly GCF_964263955.1 of Coregonus lavaretus. Taxonomy (NCBI): domain Eukaryota; kingdom Metazoa; phylum Chordata; class Actinopteri; order Salmoniformes; family Salmonidae; genus Coregonus; species Coregonus lavaretus. The sequence goes on from NW_028159487.1 coordinate 444, forward strand.
GAGTGTAATCCAAAAGTTGCAAACGAGAGTTTCTATTGGACACATTCACAGTTTTCTTCCTTTGCTTCTGTTTAAGAAACGTTTTTCAACAGAATCAGCTAAATGAATACACCCCTGATCACGTGTAAACACAGTTCACTTTCATAGCAGCCACATTGTATTCCTTCTTGCATCTATGTGCTCGCTTCCTCTCACCTGTATGTGACCAGGCGAAAAAACCTTTCCAAGCCAAACCATATCATAACCGCTATACACAGCCTACATCATTGTCAGTGTATTAGCTAAAGAAGCTAACTTCATTATCAACATAGCTAATAGAACTAGCACGTTAGTAAACCCACTACAATCATGCAGTAACGTTACAGTGTACAGTCATTAAGCAGTTTAGCACTTACACCAGCGGGCCCTGGTGGCAATAAATTAGTAAAACCAAAAGCTAACCTTGACTTGAAAGAGTTCCAGTGTTGTGTTGGATAGTCATAGCCATCTAGCTAACATAGCATCCCTCTGTTTGAGCAGGGTGTTTGAGTAGGCTAAACTTGCTAGCTAAGTAAGTGAAAAAAAATCAAGAAATCTCTATCTCTCTCTTGCTTCTCCTTCATTTTGGAAGAAATTCATTTGTACAAAACTGTTCAACTATTGTCTTTCTCTCTCTTTGAGTCAACTACTCACCACATTTTATGCACTGCAGTGCTAGCTAACTGTAGCTTATGCTTTCAGTACTAGATTCAGTCTCTGATCCTTTGATTGGGTGGACAACATGTCAGTTCAAGCTACAAGAGCTCTGATAGGTTGGAGGACATCCTCTGGAAGTTGTCATAATTACTGTGTAGGTCTATGGAAGGGGGTGAGAACCATGATCCTCCTAGGTTTTGTATTGAAGTCAATGTACTCAGAGGAGGATGGAAGCCAGCTGTCCTCTGGCTACACCATGGTGCTACCCTACAGAGTGCTGTTGGCCCCGTGTAGCTAAGATGGTAGAGCATGGCGTTTGCAACGCCAGGGTTGTGGGTTTGATTCCCACGGGGGGCCAGTATGAAAATGTATGCACTCACTAACTGTAAGTTGCTCTGGATAAGAGCGTCTGCTAAATTACTAAAATGTAAATGTTGAGGCTACTGTAGACCTTCATAGCAAAATAGTGTGTTTTGATCAATTATTTGGTGATGTGATTATATTTAGTATAGTTTTATCTAAAAAGGACAACTTTTTTATTTTTATGAAATTCACTGAGGAGGATGGTCCTCCCCTTCCTCCTCTGAGGAGCCTCCACTGGAGCTAAGGTGAACTCAATCATTTAATGCTAGGACATTGATTGCAAGATATTAGCGCTCGGTTCCTACACCAAATTGAAAGGTTTCATTTCCATGTGAACATGAAGTGGGGAGGCAGTGCAATACAAGCGCTGAACAGAGCACCTTAGCAGGAAGCCGAGCATGGACTCAGACCCTGTAATCAACATGAGTCACTCACCTTCACAATGAATGTGCTCAGTCATTGCCCAGACTCTGAGTACACTCACACGTAGCCATTTACTGCCATTTCAACTGATTACGCCTCTTAAGGCCCCCGCTTTGAATGTAAATCACCCACTGAGTCAATATACAAGTTGGTTTGGGGATATACTGTACTGCTCGACAGTTCAAGATATTTTTAACATTTCAGAACATTTATCGTCAAACTAAAGAACAAGGGAATCTGCCGCCCTATTAAATAACAAAATTACAGTACTAATAATACCCATACATTTCACACATTACCCATACATTTCACACATGTTATAGTATTATTTTATTAATGTTCAGTGTACTGAAAGGGAGATCATTGAGTTGTGTTTTTACACTGTGGTGGATCAGAGCTGGCTGCAGACCACTCATGTAGTTAATAACTGCATCTCTGGCGAATCGCATCTCTGCATGTCTGGCAGACATATCAGTGTGGATGTCAGATCACCACCTCAAGCTGAACCTTGGCAAGACGGAGCTGCTCTTCCTCCCGGGAAAAGACTGCCCACTCCATGATCTCGCCATCACGGTTGACAACTCCATTGTGTCCTCCTCCCAGAGTGCAAAGAACCTTGGCGTGACCCTGGACAACACCCTGTCGTTCTCCGCTAACATCAAAGCGGTGACCCGATCCTGCAGGTTAATGCTCTACAACATTCACAGAGTACGACCCTACCTTACACAGAAAGCGGCACAGGTCATAATCCAGGCACTTGTCATCTCCCGTCTGGATTACTACAACTCGCTGTTGGCTGGGCTCCCTGCCTGTGCCATTAAACCCCTACAACTTATCCAGAACGCTGAAGCCCGTCTGGTGTTCAACCTTCCCAAGTTCTCTCATGTCACTCCGCTCCTCCGCACACTCCACTGGCTTCCAGTTAAGGCTCGCATCTACTACAAGACCATGGTGCTTGCCTACGGAGCTGTTAGGGGAACGGCACCTCCTTACCTTCAGGCTCTGATTAGACCCTACACCCAAACGAGGGCACTACGTTCATCCACCTCTGGCCTGCTAGCTCCCCTACCTCTACGGAAGCACAGTTCCCGCTCAGCCCAGTCAAAGCCATTCACTGCTCTGGCACCCCAATGGTGGAACAAGCTCCCCCACGATGCCAGGACAGCGGAGTCACTGACCACCTTCCGGAGACACTTGAAACCCTACCTCTTTAAGGAATACCTGGAATAGTATAACGTAATCCTTCTTCCCCCACCCCCCCCCCAAAAAAAGAAAAAAAAGTGGTTGTCCCACTGGCTATCATAAGTTGAATGCACCAATTTGTAAGTCGCTCTGGATAAGAGCGTCTGCTAAATGATGTAAATTTAAAAATGTAAATGTAATTCAGTAAGCACAATATAATTCACATTGTTTCCTCCTCTATGGCCATAGTTGGAATGTACACAAGTATACAAAACATTAGGAACACCTGCTCTTTCCATGACATAGACTGACCAGGTGAATCCAGGTGAACGTTATGATCCCTTATTGATGTCACTAGTTAAATCCACTTCAGTCAGTGTAGATAAAGGGGAGGAGAACGGTTGAAGAAGAATTAATTGGTTTTTATGGCCCTTGGTGTCCAGTCCGATATACAATACAGGCCCCAAAGAGATTAACTCTGCTTATCAAAATGGCAGATTAATTAATCAGTCAAACAATGTCATTATAGTGAAGACATCTCACTCAGAGTTGATTTACCCCTAACAGTGCATAAAGATTTTACAACTAATATGCAGTAATTAGCCGTGGCGATGAAGTTGTATAATTGCGCTGTTGTTTCCTTATAGCTACTCTCCCAGTTAGTCCTCTGTACTCTCCCGTCCCATCTTTGTTTTATGGGGTTAGAGAATAAAAACAAGTTAATGCAGAGCGATAGATCATGCCAGTTCTTAGGCTGGTCCGCCATTTTTAACAATGTAGCATTTAACCAGAAGAGTGAAGCTAATTATTTCAAATGACAGCTCGTGAAACAGTATTAATGTTTCTTTTCTACATGGATACATCTAATATTACGCACTGATGAAGAGTGTCTGAAATTAGAATTTAAAAGAAAGAACTAGCAGGGGAAACATGCAGAGATGAAGGCCTAGATTTCAAATTCAAATAGAACATGTTGAAATTGAAATGGGTGTTGTTCAAATAGAACATGACTTCATGACATGATTATTAGAGATTTGTCTGAATTGCAATTATATTTTAACTGCTCCAGTGACACTGACATTCATTTTTTTTTAAATTAAAAATTAACCTTTATTTAACCAGGTAAGCCAGTTGAGAACAAGTTGACATCAAAACTATGAAATAACACATATGGAATCAAGTAGTAACCAAAAAAGTGTTAAACAAATCAAAATATATATATTCTTCAAATAGCCACCCTTTGCCGTGATGACAGCTTTGCACACTCTTGGCATTCTCTCAACCAGCTTCACCTGGAATGCTTTTCCAACAGTCTTGAAGGAGTTCCCACATATGCTTAGCACTTGTTGGCTGATTTTCCTTCACTCTGCGGTCCGATTTATCCCAAACCATCTCAATTGGGATGAGGTTGAGGGATTGTGGAGGCCAGGTCATCTGATGCAGCACTCCATCACTCTCCTTCTTGGTAAAATAGCCCTTACACAGCCTGGAGGTGTGTTGGGTCATTGTCCTGTTGAAAAACAAATGATAGTCCCACTAAGCCAAAACCAGATGGGATGGCGTATCGCTGCAGAATGCTGTGGTAGCCATGCTGGTTAAGTGTGCCTTGAATTCTAAATAAATCACAGACAGTGTCACCAGCAAAGCACCCCCACACCATAACACCTCCTCCTCCATGCTTTACGGTGGGAACTACACATGCAGAGATCATCCGTTCACCCACACCGTGTCTCACAAAGACTGGCTGCAATTTCTGAGGCTGGTAACTCTAATGAACTTATCCTCAGCAGAGGTAACTATGGGTCTTCCATTCCTGTGGTGGTCCTCATGAGAGCCAGTTTCATCATAGCGCTTGATGGTTTTGCGACTGCACTTGAAGAAACTTCCAAAGTTCTTGAAATGTTCTGTAATGACTGACCTTCATGTCTTAAAGTAATGATGGACTGTTGTTTCTCTTTGCTTATTTGAGCTGTTCTTGCCATAACATGGACTTGGTCTTTTACCAAATAGGGCTATCTTCTGTATACCCCCCCCCCCCCCCTACCTTGTCACAACACAACTGATTGGCTCAAATGCATTAAGAAGGAAAGTAAATCTACAAATTAACTTTTAAGATGGCACACCTGTTAATTGAAATGCATTCCAGGTGACTACCTCATGTAGCTGGTTGAGAGAATGCCAAAAGTGTGCAAAGCTGTCATCAAGGCAAAGGGTGGCTATTTGAAGAATCTCCAATATAAAATATAATTTGATTTGTTTAACACTTTTTTGGTTACTACATGATTCCATGTGTGTTATTTCATAGTTTTGATGTCTTCACTATTATTCTACAATGTAACAAATAGTAAAAATAAAGAAAAACCCTGGACTGAGTAGGTGTGTCCAAACTTTTGACCGGTAGTGTACATGGAGTGTACAAAACAATAAGAACATCTTCACCCCGTCAGAACAGTCTCAATTCATCTGGACATGGACTCTACAAGGTGTCGAAATCGTTCCAAAGGGATGCTGGCTCATGTTGACTCCAATGCGTCCCACAGTTGTGTCAAGTTGGTGGATGTCCTTCGGGTGTTGGACCATTCTTGATACACACAATAAATTGTTGAGCGTGAAAAACCCAGCAGTGTTGCAGTTCTTGACACAAACCGGTGCGCCTGGCACCTACTACCATTCCCCGTTCAAAGGCACTTAAATATTTTGTCTTGCACATTCACCCTCTGAATGGTACACATACACAATCCATGTCTAAAGGCTTAAAAATATTTCCTTAACCCGTCTCCTCCCCTTCATCTACACTGATTGAAGTGGATTTATTGACATCAAGTAGGGATCATAGCTTTCACCTGGTCAGTCTATGTCATGGAAAGAGCAGGTGTTCTTAATGTTTTGTACAATCAGTGTGTGTATATAACATATAGTGTCCAGAGATACACTTTCAAGTCAACTAGTCTCTACCAGGAAGAGGAGCCTTAGTCAGACATTTTGAAGAAAAAAATAGGTCTATCCCTCAGAGTGATTCACTTTGACTGAATTATAACTCATTCTGTCAAATGTTAATCTTACAATAATGTTATACAATCTTACACTGTTATTAGCCCATAAATTACTGGGCAGCTCTTCCTGTCATGGTTGAGGGATTTATAGCAACAAGGGTCCTTCTATTCTAAGACACAAAATTATAATTTTTTGTGTTCATTCAATCTAATGTTGTGTTCATTCAATCTAATGCACGTGTCAGAAGTATGGAAGTAGGCCTAGATATTTAAACAAAACAAACATTTCAGAGAGATGACAACACTTGAATATGCTAGTATGCACGTCTTCTCAGCATGTCAGAGCACCTATTCAGAATGTCAGTGGAACATTCTGTACTGTAGCAAAGACTGTCACAGAGGGAGATTAATGATGATAAAAGTTGAAAAGATTAAGAGACATTTCCCCCAAATAATCATTGCTTACATTGCCAGAGCCATTATGGAAGCTTATTTAGGGAAGAGTGGGGTAAGTTGCGCCAAAAGGTTAGTTGAGTCCAAAGGTTAGTTGAGTCACCCCTTGTTTCAAGGAAACCATACACAAAATTGATAATTTGACCAAATATTTCAGAAGAGGTCATCATTTCTTGGAGTCTGTGAAGGAAGAAACCACATGGAAAAGTGGTACGCAACTTAGGTCCAAAAAACAGATTTTCACCAAGTCAAATGAATTGATTGTGTTTGAGGTTTCATGATGCTTGCATCTAAACCAATGTAGATACTTTTAAGATTGTTCTATACATCAGTTGGGGTCTCTATAAGCTTCAACATGAGGTCCTAAACCTAGAATGAAAGTGCTTCCTTGTAGCTGTAGGGGCTAATATAGTCAAAATGTTTGCCTTGGGGTAAGTTGAGCCCATGGCCATGGGGTAAGTTGAGCCAATGGCAAGTTGAGCAAATTGAAGTGTTTTCTAATGCAAGGCATTATCGCTGGGATATGAAGTAACACCAGGGCCTATGTTAAAAGTTTTTTAAGTACAAAAATGTTTTTAGGTGTTATGCCTGTGTTAAAATATGATGATTAAAAGACACACAAAAAAAGTTGTGATTGTGTTGAATTGTGTTTGGGAAATAAAGATAGACATGGTTTTAAAAAAGGTAGTGGTAATATTTCATTTAGTACAGAAATATGTAGGGCTCTCAACTTACCCTGTCCATATTTTCATCTTACCCCAAACACGAGGTCAGATGTGCCAAGAAACTTCTTATTTTATTTTTTTCGCATGCTATGTTTTGAAAACTGTAATGTTTATTTCCAGGAATACACAACATCCTGAAATACAGTACCAGTCAAAAGTACAGTATGTGTTATTTAATAGTTTTGATGTCTTCTACAATGTAGAAAATAGTCAAAAATAAAGAAAAACCCTGGAATGAGTAGGTGTGTCCAAACTTTTGACTGGTACTGTATATGTAGATATCTTTGTTAGAAATAATACTATATTTCCCTTGAAAGAGTGATACTGAATGTAAAAAATGGCTCAACTTACAACACTCTCTCCAACAGTACAGTATTGATGCATTTTATTTGGAAGCCATATATGTGATCATGCAAATCTACATGAAGAAGTATGAGCAACTCTGGCACATTTTTTTAAAGTCATTTAGCAGACGCTCTTATCCAGAGCGACTTACATGAGCAATTAGGGTTAAGTGCCTTGCTCATGGGCACATCGACAGATTTTTCACCTAGTTGGCTCGGGGATTAGAACCAGCGACCTTTGGATTACTGGCACAACGCTCTTAACCACTAAGCTACCTGCCGCCCCCATTCAAAGGATGACACATAGAAACATTTGTAAAGTGCTATTTCCTTACTGTGCTATTTCCTTACTGTGCTATTTCCTTACTGGGCTATTTCCTTACTGGGCATTATTCTCTTGTATAACCCAATTCTCAGGGTTATCACTAGTTACCACAGCCACGGTCAAAATTGGCTATATCGTAAAAATGTATGAAAACACACATTTGCTTTTTGGTCCTAATCTAAGGTTTAGGCATAAGGTTAACAGTGTGGTTAAGGTTAGGTTTAAAATAACTTTTTAAGAAGATACATTTTAGAAATGGGCGGGGTTTATGACTTTGTGGCTGTGTTAACTAGCAATTCTCAGTTGCGTTTTTGAGGCTCTTTTGTAGTGCTAAAGCGACCTCTGCTGGTCATCGCGGAAATAACCAGCTGCTTCTTTTCTGTATTTCCGTTTCCGTGTAAACAAAACAACATGGCAGCCCACGTAGGTACTGGCATGGAGATTTAGAGTTGTACTTTTATAGCTTAGCATTTCTAAACTCGACAATATGAGCGACTCAAATTGTCAGTGTGCTGCTCTACAGTTCTATTGCACTGCTGGGAACGGCATGGAGCCTTTCCTGATTCAGGAGGTGAAGACCAAACTTGCAGCCAAAGATGTGAGTAATCGAGACAAAAGTTAGTTTCAGGCTACAATATTAGTCTAGCTAGTAATAATGTGCAATGAATCTATATGAAACACTAGCCAATAAAGTAATACCTTTTATATAAAATGGTCCTCCTCGAAGCTAGCTGGAAGCCAGGCAGTTGACTGCGCATGCATATTGCATAGGTTTGCTGCTTGTAATAAAGTCAATCGTAAATCCTGGCTTTGTATTAATCTTTTCTTCTTAACAAGTGGTAATTTCATGTTGTTGACATGATTATATGTTAGGTTATTCTTATCTTGCACTAAATAATGTGTATTGTTTAGGTGGATCACATCCCTGGAAAAGTGTTCTTCACCACCACTTTTGGAATAAAGCAAGTGAGGGAGCTGAAATCTGCAGAGAGGCTGTTTCTACTTCTAAAGCGACACTCCCCTCTCTCGGCCCATACAGGTAAGCCTAACAAATATTCTGTATGAATATTTATCCTCTCTGATTAAAAGTATGAAGCTGCAATTAAATGTTTTGCACTGGACATTATCTTTTTACTGTATTTATTTTTCTGTCACACTCAGTTAAGACACCATCTGGGATCCAGTCAAGGCTCATGGGTGATGGGAGTGACTGGACCAGAGCTGTGTTGTCATGGAGACGCCTGCAGAGAGACCTGATGATGAGAAGCAACTGTACATTGAGTGTGTCCCTACCAGGGAGGAAGAGGAAGAGGGAGGAAGAGGAGGAAAAAGAGAGTGGTGTTGAGGGGTCAACTTGTAACGGACCAAATGGAACACAGAAGCTGGGACTAGAGGGAGAGCGAAAAGAATTAGGACTGAGCAAGGATCACATTTCATCAACAGAAGACTCTGGAAGTGGAAACTGTGTTGCAGGGGACAAAGTTGAAGAGGACCGTATAGAAGGCAGCTGTGATGGAAAGACATCCACAGTGTCTTTCAGAGTGAGCTGTCGGTGCAGTGGAGCCCTGTCCAGACGTTTCTCTCCCCAGGTATACACTTTGGAGGAGAGGAGGTATTTTTCACATCTTTACTTCTTAAGGGAACTGGTAGGTTTCAGGTTATTGTGGTGGTTTTTAACGGGGTGAGAGAGGAGGATTTGACTTTGTCCTGTTTGTGATGGTGTCTGTCTGTCTAGGATCTGAGTAGGATCATTGGAACAGCGGCGAGCAGACAGCTGGGCTGGAGAGTGGACCTGAGGAAACCAGATCTGGAGGTAATATTAACTTTATATGGTCCCCACCCTAACATGGAGGTAATCTGGAGGTAATATGAACTTTATATGGTCACCACCCTAACATGGAGGTAATTTTGAGGTAATATTAACTTTATATGGTCACCATCCTAACATGGAGGTAATCTGGAGGTAATATTAACTTTATATGGTCACCACCCTAACATGGAGGTAATCTGGAGGTAATATTAACTTTATATGGTCACCACCCTAACATGGAGGTAATTTGGAGGTAATATTAACTTTATATGGTCACCACCCTAACATGGAGGTAATCTGGAGGTAATGTTAACTTTATATGGTCCCCACCCTAACATGGAGGTAATCTGGAGGTTATATTAATCTAGCCATAACCATAATTAGATGATTACCACAACCTGTGAGGAGATTCTCATATTTCTTTGCCTGACCTTGCCAAGTGTCAAAGTCCATTTAACTATTCCGCAGTCAGGCATGTACACTATACTGTTTATACACTGAACAAAAATATAAAGGCTAACATGTAAAGTGTTGGTGCCATGTTTCGTGAGCTGAAATAAAAGATCCCAGACATTTTCTAGACGCACAAAAAGCTTATTTCTCTCACATTTTGTGCAAACATTTGTTTACATCCCTGTTAGTGAGCATTTCTCCTTTGCCAAGATAATCCATCCACCTGACAGGTGTGGCATATCAAGAAGTAGATTAAACAGCATGATCATTACACAGGTGCACCTCGTGCTGGGAACAATAAAAGCCCACTCTATAATGTGCAATTTTGTCACACAACACAATGCCACAGATGTCTCAAGTTTTGAATGCGCATGCAATTGGCATGCTGCCTGCAGGAATGTCCATCAGAGCTGTTGCCAGAGAATTGAATGTTAATTTCTCTACCATATGTTGACTCCAATGTCATTTTAGAGAATTTGGCATTACGTCCAACCGGCCTCACTTAAAAAAAAAAATCACCTTTATTTAACCAGGTAAGCCAGTTGAGAACAAGTTCTCATTTACAACTGCGACCTGGCCAAGATAAAGCAAAGCAGTGCGATAAAAACAACAACAAAGAGTTACATATGGAATAAACAAAACGTACAGTCAACAACACAATAGAAAATCTATATACAGTGTGTGCAAATGTAGTAAGTTATGGAGGTAAGGCAATAAATAGGCCATAGTGTAAAATAATTGGTTGCAGCAGAGGGTGCATATCTGGTGGCCGGGGTAGGGGTAGCCAGGTGGAAAGCATGGCCAGCCGTAGCAAAATGCTTATTGAAATTCTCTATTATTGTAGATTTATTGGTGGTGACAGTGATTCAAGCAATTCACATATGGTGTCCAGGGCACAACTGGGGGCTGAGGGGGGTCTGTAGCAAGCGGCAACAGTTATTAGTGAGAGACTTATTTCTGGAAAGGTGGATTTTTAGAAGTAGAAGCTCAAACTGTTTGGGCACAGACCTGGATAGTATGATAGAGCTCTGCAGGCTATCTCTACAGTAGATTGCAACTCCGCCCCCTTTGGCAGTTCTATCTAGACGGAAAATGTTGTAGTTGGGGATGGAAGTTTCAGAGTTTTTGGTGGCCTTCCTAAGCCAGGATTCAGACACTGCTAGAACATCAGGGTTGGCAGAGTGTGCTAACGCAGTGAATAACTCAAACTTGGGGAGGAGACTTCTGATGTTAACATGCAAGAAATCAAGGCTTTTACGGTTACAGAAGTCAAGAAATGATAGCGCCTGGGGGGTAGGAGTGATACTGGGGGCTACAGTAGCTCAACCGGTAGAGCATGGCGCTTGCAACGCCAGGGTTGTGGGTTCGATTCCCACGGGGGGCCAGTATGAAAAATGTATCCACTCACTAACTGTAAGTCCCTCTGGATAAGAGCGTCTGCTAAATGACTCAAATGTAAATGTAAAATGTACAGGGCCTGGGTTAACCTCTACATCACCAGAGGAACAGAGGAGGAATAGAATAAGGATACGGCTAAAGGCTTTAAGAACTGGTCTTCTAGTGCGTTGGGTACAGAGAATAAAGGGGGCAGTTCTCCGGGCGTTGTAGAATAGATTCAGGGCATTATGTACAGACAAGGAAATGGAAGGATATGAGTACAGTGGAAGTACACCTAAGCATTGGGTAACTATGAAAGAGATAGCATCACTGGAGGTACCGATTGAGCCGCTCTCTGCATGTATGGGGGTTGGGACAAAGGAGCTCTCTGAGGCTGGTTGAGCTGAACTTGGGGCTCTACAGTGAAATTGTATAATAAGAACTAACCCAAACAGCAAATGGCTAGGCATATTGACATGGGAGAGAGGCATAACGCAATCACAGGTGTTATTCGAGAGGGCTAAGACAACAACTGGTAATGGCGATGAAAGTTTGGGCTGAGGCTAAACAGATACACAGGATGGGGTACCGTGTAAAGGAACAGTCCAGCAGGCATTAGCTGTGTAGCTGAGTGATCATAAGGTCCAGTGAACAGCACTAAGTAAGTCCGGGAGCAGATCGTAGGCTGCTAAAGCACAGGCGAGCAGGAGGCACGGCTGTTGATTGTGCGTGCTAGCAGGCCGGGGCTAGCAGATGGATCTTTGTGGTCGTCGCAACGGGAAGCCTGTTGAAACAACATCAGACGATTACGTCGGCAGACCAGTTGTGATGGATCGGTGGGGCTCCGTGTCAACACTAGGAGGTTCCGTCCGGTTGACAGAGGGGTAGATAGCCGGGAGATGGGCCTGGCTCGAGGCTAGCTCAAGGCTAACTGTGGCTAGCTTCGGACAGTGGTGATTAGCCAACAACAACAACAGCCACTCGGTTGCAGCTAGCTAGTTGCAATGATCCGGTGTTAAGGTCCAGTGATTCCGGCAGAAAATCCGATATGCTCTGGCTCGATAGCGCGATGTGCAGACTGTGCAGACTGGCCGATAATTGTCCAGGCTAGAGCTGGCTGGTAGGTAGTGCAGGCCACGGACAATGGTGAAGACCGCTAACGGTGGCTAATAGCAAGTAGCTAGTTAGCTGGCTAGCTGGCTAGTTTCAGCCAGAGGTTCTGGAGGAAAAAATAAAAATAGAATCCGTTCCACATTGGGTGAGGCGGGTTGCAGGAAAGTATATTTAGTTAACGGATGGAAAGTGAGATTGAGAAATATATACGAAAAAGACAAAAAAACAGGCTATTTACATGAGGACACTATAGAAAACACGAACGCACTGCTACGCCATCTTGACCACGTGTATGGTGCCGTGTGGGCGAGCGGTTTGCTGATGTCAACGTTGTGAACTGAGTGCCCAATGGTGGTGGGATTATGGTATGGGCAGGCATAAGCTATGGACAACGAACACAGTTGCAGTTTATCGATGGCTATTTGAATGCACAGAGATACCGTGACGAGATCCTGAGGCCCATTGTCGTGCCATTCATCCGCCGCCATCACCTCATGTGTCGCAAGGATCTGTACACATAAAGCTGAAAATGTCCCAGTAAATATTTTCTTAACTCTATTTTCTTAACTGCATTGTTGGTTAAGGGCTTCTAAGTAAGTATTTCACTGTAAGGTCTACACCTGTTATATTCGGCGCATGTGACAAATAAAATTGGATTTTATTTTATTTTCTTCCATGGCCTGAATACTTACCAGACATGTCACCCATGGAGCATGTTTGGGATGCTCTGCGTCGACGTGTACGACAACGTGTTCTAGTTCCTGCCAATATCCAGCAACTTCACACAGCTATTGAAGAAGAGTGGGACAACATTCCACAGGCCACAATCAACAGCCTGATCAACTCTATGCGAAAGGAGATGTGCCACGCTGCATGAGGCAAATGGTGGTCACACCAGATACTGACTGGTTTCCTGATCCACACCCCTACCTTTTTTTAAAGGTATCTGTGACCAACAGATGCATATCTGTATTCCCAGAAATGTGAAATCCATAGATTAGGGCCTAATGAATTTGTTTCAATTTACTGATTTCCTTATATGAACTGTAACTCAGTAAACATTTTGAAATTACTGCATGTTGCATTTATATTTTTGTAGAGTATACATTACACTGCAGTGCTAAGCCGTGTCAGACTGCACGTACAGTGCCTTCGGAAAGTATTCAGACCACTTGACTTTTTCCACATTTTGTTATGTTAGGGCCTTATTCTAAAATTGATTAAAATAAATAAAAATCCTCATCAATCTACACACAATATACGCCATAATGACAAAGCGAAAACAGGTTTTTGAAATGTTTGCAAATGTATTACGAATAAAATCAGATAACTTATTTACATAAGTATGCAGACCCTTTGCTATGAGACTCGAAATTGAGCTCAGGTGCATCCTATTTCCATTGATCATCCTTGAGATGTTTCTACAACTTCATTGGAGTCCACCTGTGGTAAATTCAATTGATTGGACATGATTTGGAAAGGCACACACCTGTCTATATAAGGTCCCACAGTTGACAGTGCATGTCAGAACAAAAACCAAGCCATGAGGTCAAAGGAATTGTCCGTAGAGCTCCGAGACAGGATTGTGTCGAGGCACAGATCTGAGGAAGGGTACCAAAAAATGTCTGCAGCATTGAAGGTCCCCAAGAACACAGTGGCCTACATCATTCTTAAATGTTAGAAATTTGGAACCACCAAGACTCTTCCTAGAGCTGGCCGCCCGGCCAAACTGAGCAATCGGAGGAGAAGGGCCTTGGTTAGGGAGGTGACCAAGAATCCGATGGTCACTCTGACAGAGCTCTATTGTTCCTCTGTGGAGATGGGAGAACCTTCCAGAAGGACAACCATCTCTGCAGCACTCCACCAATCAAGCCTTTATGGTAGAGTGGCCAGACAGAAGCCACTCCTCAGTAAAAGGCACATGACAGCCCACTTGGAGTTTGCCAAAAGGCACCTAGACTCTCAGACCACGAGAAACAAGATTCTCTGGTCTGATGAAACCAGGATTAAACTCTTTGGCCTGAATGCCAAGCGTCACGTCTGGAGGAATCCTGGCACCATCCTTACGGTGAAGCATGGTGGTGGTAGCATCATGCTGTGGGGATGTTTTTCAGTGGCAGGGACTGGGAGACTAGTCAGGATTGAGGGAATGGAGCAAAGTACAGAGAGATCCTTGATGAAAACCTGCTCCAGAGCTCTCATGACCTCAGACTGGGGCAAATGTTCACCTTCCAACAGGACAACGACCCTAAGCACACAGCCAAGACAACGCAGGAGTGGCTTCGGGACAAGTCTCTGAATGTTCTTGAGTGGCCCAGCCAGAGCCCAGACTTGAACCCGATCAAACATCTCTGGAGAGACCTGAAAATAGCTGTGCAGCAACGCTCCCCATCCAACCTGACAGAGCTTGAGAGGATATGCAGAGAATAAAGGGAGAAACTCCCCAAATACAGGTTTGCCAAGCTTGTAGCGTCATACCCAAGAAGACTTGAGGCTGTAAACGCTGCCAAAGGTGCTTCAACGAAGTACTGAATAAAGGGTCTGAATACTTATGTTAATGTGATATTTTTTATAAATTAGCAAAAATGTCTAAACCTGTTTTTGCTTTGACATTATAGAGTATTGTGTGTAGATTGATGAGGAGAAGAAGAAAAGAAAAAAATATATATAATTTACAATAAGGCTGTAACGTAACAAAATGTGGAAAAAGTCAAGGGGTCTGAATACTTTCCGAAGGCACTGTATGTTAAATAGTAATTGTTGTGCTTGGCCATGGTACAGTACATTAGCCAGACACGACAGAAGTTAATGGCTTCTTTCTGTAGGTTCAGTTAATGCATCACTTTCTTCCACCGTAAAGCTATGTTAATGAATGAATGTATGTGATGTGTTTCGTCTGTAGGTGAATGTGTATATAAGTGATGACCACTGTGTCCTCGGGATACCTCTCCTCAGGTTGGTGACATGATCAGAACCTGTTCTTGCCCTCTGTGTTGACAACCGTATTCAAGTCTATTTCCTTCTGGATATCTCTTCTAGTTGACTATGTCTAATAGTGTCTGCTTCCCTCTTTCTCGCCAGGCTTCCTTTAGCCAACCGGAGTTATATGAAGACTACTGGGCTGAGATCCACTATAGCCTGGGCCATGGCCTCTCTGTCAGACATCAAGGTACTCTAGCTACAGCTGAAGTCGGAAGTTTACATACACTTAGGTTGGAGTCATTAAAACTTGTTTTTCAACCACAAATTTCTTGTTAACAAACTATAGTTTTGGCAAGTCGGTTAGGACATCTACTTTGTGCATGACGCAAGTAATCTTTCCAACAATTGTTTACAGACAGATTATTTCACTTATAATTCACTGTATCACAATTCCAGTGGGTCAGAAGTTTACATACACTAAGTTGACTGTGCCTTTAAACAGCTTGGAAAATTCCAGAAAATGATGTCATGGCTTTAGAAGTTTCTGATAGGCTAATTTACATCATTTGAGTCAATTTGAGGTGTACCTGTGGATGTATTTCAAGGCCTACCTTCAAACTCTGTGCCTCTTTGCTTGACATCATGGGAAAATCAAAAGAAATCAGCCAAGACCTCAGAAAATAAATTGTAGACCTCCAAAAGTCTGGTTCATCCTTGGGAGCAATTTCCAAACGTCTGAAGGTACCACGTTCATCTGTACAAACAATAGTACGCAAGTATAAACTCCATGGGACCAAGCAGCCGTCATACCGCTCAGGAAGGAGACGCGTTCTGTCTCCTAGAGATGAACGTACTTTGATGCGAAAAGTGAAAATCAATCCCAGAACAACAGCAAAGGACCTTGTGAAGATGCTGGAGGAAACAGGTACAAAAGTATCTATATCCACAGTAAAACGAGTCCTATATTGACATAACCTGAAAGGCCGCTCAGCAAGGAAGAAGCCCCTGCTCCAAAACCGCCATAAAAAAGCCAGACTACGGTTTTCAACTGCACATGGGGACAAAGCTTGTACTTTTTGGAGAAATGTCCTCTGGTCTGATGAAACCAAAATAGAACTGTTTGGCCATTATGACCATCGTTATGTTTGGAGGAAAAAGGGGGTGGCTTGCAAGCCGAAGAACACCATCACAACCGTGAAGCACGGGGGTGGCAGCATCATGCTGTGGGGGTGCTTTGCTGCAGGAGGGCCTGGTGCACTTCACAAAATAGATGGCATCATGAGGAAGGAAAATTATGTGGATATATTGAAGCAACATCTCAAGACATCAGTCAGGAAGTTAAAGCTTGGTCGCAAATGGGTCTTCCAAATGGACAATGACCCCAAGCATACTTCCAAAGTTGTGGCAAAATGGCTTAAGGACAACAAAGTCAAGGTATTGGAGTGGCCATCACAAAGCCCTGACCTCAATCCTATAGAATATTTGTGGGCAGAACTGAAAAAGCGTGTGCGAGCAAGGAAGCCTACAAACCTGACTCAGTTACACCAGCTCTGTCAGGAGGAATGGGCCAAAATTCACCCAACTTATTGTGGGAAGCTTGTGGAAGGCTACCCGAAACATTTGACTCAAGTTAAACAATTTAAAGGTAATGCTACCAAATACTAATTGAGTGTATGTAAACTTCTGACCCACTGGGAATGTGATGAATGAAATAAAAGCTGAAATAAATCATTCTCTCTACTATTATTCTGACATTTCACATTCTTAAAATAAAGTGTTGATCCTAACTGACCTAAGACAGGGATTTTTTACTAGGATTAAATGTCAGGAATTGTGAAAAACTGAGTTTAAATGTATTTGACTAAGGTGTATGTAAACTTCCGACTTCAACTGTACCACATGGCATGGAAGGAGTTCCTCTCTCCAGCTCACGTGTTTGGTCTCATCTTCCTCTCTTTGATGTTTGATTGTGTTCTGAGGTTCTGTGCTAACATCAAAAGGACCAAATATCTTATTATCTTCTCACACCGTCGCTTGGCCTGGTGTGTTCTGAATGTGTTCTCTTTCCTCTCTCAACCAGCCTGGCTCTTGTGTGATAGACCCGATGTGTGGAGTGGGAACTATTTTACTGGAAGCTGCACATGAATATCAGGTGAGATTTCTGAGAGAAACCTTTATATTGAATATCAGGTGAGATTTCTGATTGAAACCTTTATATTGAATATCATGTGAGATTTCTGATTGAAACCTTTATTTTGAATATCAGGTGAGATTTCTGATTGAAACCTTTATATTGAATATCATGTGAGATTTCTGATTGAAACCTTTATATTGAATATCATGTGAGATTTCTGAGAGAAACCTTTATATTGAATATCATGTGAGATTTCTGAGAGAAACCTTTATATTGAATATCATGTGAGATTTCTGAGAGAAACCTTTATATTGAATATCATGTGAGATTTCTGAGAGAAACCTTTATATTGAATATCATGTGAGATTTCTGAGAGAAACCTTTATATTGAATATCATGTGAGATTTCTGAGAGAAACCTTTATATTGAATATCATGTGAGATTTCTGAGAGAAACCTTTATATTGAATATCATGTGAGATTTCTGAGAGAAACCTTTATATTGAATATCATGTGAGATTTCTGAGAGAAACCTTTATATTGAATATCATGTGAGATTTCTGAGAGAAACCTTTATATTGAATATCATGTGAGATTTCTGAGAGAAACCTTTATATTGAATATCATGTGAGATTTCTGAGAGAAACCTTTATATTGAATATCATGTGAGATTTCTGATTGAAACCTTTATATTGAATATCATGTGAGATTTCTGAGAGAAACCTTTATATTGAATATCATGTGAGATTTCTGAGAGAAACCTTTATATTGAATATCATGTGAGATTTCTGAGAGAAACCTTTATATTGAATATCATGTGAGATTTCTGAGAGAAACCTTTATATTGAATATCATGTGAGATTTCTGAGAGAAACCTTTATATTGAATATCATGTGAGATTTCTGAGAGAAACCTTTATATTGAATATCATGTGAGATTTCTGAGAGAAACCTTTATATTGAATATCATGTGAGATTTCTGAGAGAAACCTTTATATTGAATATCATGTGAGATTTCTGAGAGAAACCTTTATATTGAATATCATGTGAGATTTCTGAGAGAAACCTTTATATTGAATATCATGTGAGATTTCTGAGAGAAACCTTTATATTGAATATCATGTGAGATTTCTGAGAGAAACCTTTATATCGAACCCATTTGAAATGTATGTCATATGGGATGCTTATGTTAGCTTTTTGATGTGGGTGCAGTGAGGGGAGGTAATTGTTTTGTTCAGAAATTCATAGCGATTTTTCTCCAAACAGGATGCCTTTTTTCTAGGTCTTGACATTGATGAGTCTCAGTTGGTGAAAGCCTGTCAGAATGTGGAGTTTGCAAAGTTTGGGGATAGGGTGCAGCTGCTGCAGTCATCATCCAAGGGTAAGAATGCCAATCCACTTCACATGAGGTATTGTTTTTTAACAAACATTGTGAAGTATGCCATTTATGTATGACCATTTCTCATGTATGACCATTTCTCATGTATGACTTTATAAAAATGTGGTTCATTCTGACGTATGGACTGTAGATCAAATTAGGTGTTTTAATACATGTAGCAGTTGTCCCTGATATACTGTATGCATTATGGTATTTGTTTACCCACAATGCAGTAAATGATTCTGCATGATTTCCTGATGAATGAATTCCTCCTTGTTTTCCTCCTATGTGTGAAGATATTCCACTGCCTTCCTGTAGTGTGGATGCCGTTGTCTGTGATGTCCCTTTTGGGAAGAAGTTTGGCACCAAGACTGACATGGCTGCCTCTCTTCCAGTGATTGTGAGAGAGATGGAAAGGTATTGTATTTAACTAACTGTAGTATCACGTATTCCAATTTCATAATTGCTCAAATAAACATTCAGGATATAGCAAAAGTTGAGAAAGGAATTGCTTATTGATTTATTGATTTTTAATCAATCAAACATGCATGTTTTTTCAGAGTTCTCCGTGTGGGTGGGACCCTGGTTTTGCTGCTTAGTCCCCAGCTCTCCTGCCTGCTGAAGAAAAGCATAACCCCCAGACCAGTACCCTTACACACCCAGGGAGAGGAGACTGAGGTGGGATTAGTATGTGATGTGGACCCCTTCCTCACCCCAAGCCCTTTCCCCTCACTGCAGTCCCTAGGCTACCACAGAGTGAGCCTGGGAGCTATAGACGCCCTCATCCACAAGTATGTCAAGATACTGACTGCGACTACCACACTCGGTGGACCTGACTGAATAAACACACATACATTCAACCCCTGCATAGTGGATCCTGAGTGAGACTTTTCAGGAGATGGATACACTGGATTCAAGAGACATTCACACAGACTTCAAAGACAATACCACCCGTAAAGCACAGAAAATCATTGCATCAATTTGGCGTGGTTAGAATTTTACCAACATGTACTGTACTACCACAAAATGAAGCAAAATGCATAAAAGTCATAGAATGTCAAACCCAATTTTGCTAATACCTTTATTCTATCATTCCAATGACTTTGTTAATGGTGGAAGGAAATAATGCATCTTTCAAGAGTACCTCAGTTTCCCTTTTCAGGAGTCTGAAATTCTTCAGCTCTATTTACAGAATCAGACCATGACTCAGATCCAACAATTATACACTGTCTGGGATTAGATTACAGAATACATCCACTGAGACTAAGGTAAATACACTCAGATTAGGGTCCGCTAGGAGGATAAGGGTTGATATCCATTGATGGGGGGAAATGTTGACTTGGATTTAGGTGCATATGCACAGGGGTTGGCTCTGTGTCCATTGATAAGAGGGTTAATGAATATCCACAGATGAATTTCCTTACAATTTAGGTTAGAGATCTGCTATTCTAAGTATATTCTGTTAGATCCATTATTGTCACGCCCTGGCTCTGGGGACTCTTGTATGTTGAGCCAGGGTGTTAGTTTCTTGGTGTAGTGTCTATGTTTCGTTTTCTATGTTCTGTTCTAGGTTATGTGTTTCTATGTTGGCCGGGGTGGTTCTCAATCAGAGGCAACGAGAATCAGCTGTTGCTTGTTGTCTCTGATTGGGAACCATTCTTAGGCAGCCTGTTGTGCACTTGTGTTTTGTGGGATCTTGTTCTGTGTAGGTTTGTGTTATTGACCGAGGACTTCACGTATCGTTTTGTTATTTTGTTGTTGTATTGTGTCGTGTTGCTAAGTACTATTAAAGTATGTACTCATATCACGCTGCGCCTTGGTCCGCTCATTATGACGAACGTGACAGAAGATCCCACCAATACAGGACCAAGCAGCGTGTCCAGGAGCAAACGCCGGAGGTAACGTTAGTGGATGTCCTCCTCGGTTGGGGGCAGATCACGGAGGAGGAGGCCATCCGTTACCGGAGGGTGATGAAGGGGGAGACCCAGGCAGGAGAGGAGAAGCGGTGCCAACCGGGCCGTCGTCGGACAGGCGAGAGGCACCCCCAAGACATTTTTTTGGGGGGGGCACACGGCATGGACGACGGGGCTGCTGGAGGCAGATAAAGGGCGAGTTTGTGGACGAGGAGAGAAGGCCACCAGGTTACGGGGGCCATTGGTCAGTAGAGGGAAGGAGAGTGTAGAGGCACGGCGAGAGGTACTGAGGTGTGTTACCAGTCCGGTCCGGCCCGTTCCTGATCCCCACACAAGGCCAGTGGTGTGTGTTCCCAGTACGGTCCGGCCTGTTCCTGTCCCTCGCACCAAGCCTGTGATGCGCGTCGCCGGCCCGGCCTGTTCCTGCCCCTCGCACCAAGTCTGTGGTGCGCGTCGCTAGCCCGGCCTGTTCCTGCCCCTCGCACCAAGCCTGTGGTGCGCGTCGCCAGCCCGGCCCAGCCTGTTCCTGCCCCTCGCACCAAGCCAATGGTGCGCGTCGCCAGCCCGGCCCGTTCCTGCCCCTTCGCACCAAGCCAATGGTGCGCGTCGCCAGCCCGGCCCGGCCTGTTCCTGCTCCCCGCACCAAGCCTGTGGTGTGCGTCGCCAGCCCGGCCCGGCCTGTTCCTGCCCCTCGCACCAAGCCAATGGTGCGCGTCGTCAGCCCGGTCCGGCCTGTTCCTGCTCCCCGCACCAAGCCAGTGGTGCGCTTCGTCAGCCCGGTCCGGCCCATTCCTGCTCCCCGCACCAAGCCAATGGTGCGCGTCGTCAGCCCGGTCCGGCCTGTGCCTGCTCCCCGCACCAAGCCAGTGGTGCGCTTCGTCAGCCCGGTCCGGCCCGTCCCTGCTCCCCGAACCAAGCCAATGGTGCGCGTCACCAGCCCGGTCCGGCCCATTCCTGCTCCCCGCACCAAGCCTGTGGTGCGCATCGTCAGTCCGGCACAGCCCGTGCCTGGTCAGGTACCGGTCAGCTGCTCCACACCGGAGCCTAAGCAATCCGCTCCACCGATGTCCAGTCCAGCTCCAGCCAGCGGGACCAGACCAGGGGCGCTACGGGGGGGTTGTTAGAGGGTGGTGGTCACGCCCGGAGCCGGATCCGCCTCCGAGGTGGAATGCCCACCCGGCCCCTCCCCTGTTGGGTTTATGTTGGCGCGGTCGCAGTCCGCGCCTTTGGGGGGGGGGTACTCTTACGCCCTGGCTCTGGGGACTCTTGTACAGTGGGGAGAACAAGTATTTGATACACTGCCGATTTTGCAGGTTTTCCTACTTACAAAACATGTAGAGGTCTGTAATTTTTATCATAGGTACACTTTAACTGTGAGAGACGGAATCTAAAACAAAAATCCAGAAAATCACATTGTATGATTTTTAAGTAATTAATTTGCATTTTATTGCATGACAGAAGTATTTGATCACCTACCAACCAGTAAGAATTCTGGCTCTCACAGACCTGTTAGTTTTTCTTTAAGAAGCCCTCCTGTTCTCCACTCATTACCTATATTAACTGCACCTGTTTGAACTCGTTACCTGTATAAAAGACACCTGTCCACACACTCAATCAAACAGACTCCAACCTCTCCACAATGGCCAAGACCAGAGAGCTGTGTAAGGACATCAGGGATAAAATTGTAGACCTGCACAAGGCTGGGATGGGCTACAGGACAATAGGCAAGCAGCTTGGTGAGAAGGCAACAACTGTTGGCGCAATTATTAGAAAATGGAAGAAGTTCAAGATGACGGTCAATCACCCTCGGTCTGGGGCTCCATGCAATATCTCACCTCGTGGGACATCAATGATCATGAGGATGGTGAGGGATCAGCCCAGAACTACACGGCAGGACCTGGTCAATGACCTGAAGAGAGCTGGGACCACAGTCTCAAAGAAAATCATTAGTAACACAGTACGCCGTCATGGATTAAAATCATGCAGCGCACGCAAGGTCCCCCTGCTCAAGCCAGCGCATGTCCAGGCCCGTCTGAAGTTTGCCAATGACCATCTGGATGATCCAGAGGAGGAATGGGAGAAGGTCATGTGGTCTGATGAGACAGAAATATAGCTTTTTGGTCGAAACTCCACTCGCTGTGTTTGGAGGAAGAAGAAGGATGAGTACAACCCAAGAACACCATCCCAACTGTGAAGCATGGAGGTGGAAACATCATTCTTTGGGGATGCTTTTCTGCAAAGGGGACAGGACGACTGCACCGTATTGAGGGGAGGATGGATGGGGCCATGTATCGCGAGATCTTGGCCAACAACCTCCTTCCCTCAGTAAGAGCATTGAAGATGGGTTGTGGTTGGTCTTCCAGCATGACAACGACCCGAAACACACAGCCAGGGCAACTAAGGAGTGGCTCCGTAAGAAGCATCTCAAGGTCCTGGAGTGGCCTAGCCAGTCTACAGACCAGAACCCAATAGAAAATATTTGGAGGGAGCTGAAAGTCCGTATTGCCCAGTGACAGCCCCAAAACCTGAAGGATCTGGAGAAGGTCTGTATGGAGGAGTGGGCCAAAATCCCTGCTTCAGTGTGTGCAAACCTGGTCAAGACCTACAGGAAACGTATGATCTCTGTAATTGCTAACAAAGGTTTCTGTACCAAATATTAAGTTCTGCTTTTCTGATGTATCAAATACTTATGTCATGCAATAAAATGCAAATTAATAACTTAAAAATCATACAATGTGATTTTCTGGATTTTTGTTTTAGATTCCGTCTCTCACAGTTGAAGTGTACCTATGATAAATATTACAGACCTCTACATGCTTTGTAAGTAGGAAAACCTGCAAAATCGGCAGTGTATCAAATACTTGTTCTCCCCACTGTATGTTGAGCCAGGGTGTTAGTTTCTTGGTGTAGTGTCTATGTTTCGTTTTCTATGTTCTGTTCTAGGTTATGTGTTTCTATGTTGGCCGGGGTGGTTCTCAATCAGAGGCAACGAGAATCAGCTGTTGCTTATTGTCTCTGATTGGGAACCATTCTTAGGCAGCCTGTTGTGCACTTGTGTTTTGTGGGATCTTGTTCCGTGTAGGTTTGTGTTATTGACCGAGGACTTCACGTATCGTTTTGTTATTTTGTTGTTGTATTGTGTCGTGTTGCTAAGTACTATTAAAGTATGTACTCATATCACGCTGCGCCTTGGTCCGCTCATTATGACGAAAGTGACAATTATGGTCAGAGTACATATCAATGTCAGTTTGAGTCACATCTTTCTATAAATTCTGTCTTCTTTTCTATAATTATTTTCCTTTCAAATAACTGTTTCTGTCTTGTCATTTTCGATGACACATCAAGGCCTCTGTTTTCCCCCAGTGATTTGACAATTACTTGCATGACACTGAATTCTGATCATACATAGAAAATATAATGTGGAAAGGTAGCAGTAGGCTTAATCACAGACATAATCGCATAAAGGCCACTGAAAAAGCCTGGATGCAGGGGTGTAGCTAACATTGATGGTTCCATACTTCCATAAGTCCAGGATGTTTTGCTCAATGGAGGTAACCTAGATTTAGATGTGGGGTCTAGTAGAAGCATGGTTGACTCAGAAGTGTTTTCACACTGAAAACGCAGGCGTCAACATTAGTCCCAGCTCCCAGGCGTCTGCTGCAGCTGTGTCAGACAGATGTCTGGGGATGGTCTTGGTCTGCAGGCTCTTGTTACGGCTCAGAGTTGATGTGAAAGATGCAGTAAGAGGTGTGTCAGACACAGACATATTAGACTCTCTCTTCCTACAGGCCCTTGCTGCAGCTCAGTGTGTGTAACACATTGCAAAATGTATATCAAACGCAGTAAGGTGTGTGTCAGACACCGGCGTTGGGGGCAGCCTTGCCCTGCTGGGCTTTGCTGCTGCTACGGCTGAGGATGGGGAAGATGGTGCACATGCATCCAGACGCCACCATCAGCCCCAGACTGAGCCAGGCACAGAAGCTGGACCAGCTGTAGCCATGCTCCACGTCAGCAGGCAGCCCGTAGATGAAGGGAGGGACCCTGGCCAGGTCGTAGGACACGTTGGCCGCATATGTACACAGGGAGATGGTGCAGAAGATCCCTGAGAAGGAAGAGAGGAACCGCAAAGAGAGGAGGAGAATGTGAGAGAGAAATCAGTGTTTTAAGAAAACAGACTATCAGTATCGGGGGGGGGGGGGGGGGGTAAACAGTACCTGCCATGAGAAAGAGCAGCCCAGAGACGTGCTGAGTGAGACTCTTCTCCCAGGCGAAGCTGACAGACGCCACAATGCAGCCACACAACAGAACGGCTGCCGCCATGCCTAGAAACCCCGCTGTGATCCGCCGCAGGTCTGAAGGTAGTAGGAGAGCAATAGGATGTCTGAATGAATCAGGCCCTTTAGGGAACCTCCTTCATAATGAGAAAAGGTTCTTACGTAAGAGGTGCCACTCGTCCTGCTGGATGGTGCGGGTCAGGTTGAGAGGGATGTTGCGGAGCCGCATGGGCTGGGAGAAATGGTACTTGATGGTGGTGCATCGCTGGGCTATACCTGCACAGAGACAATAACTTGTGTGAACATAATGTGTAGCAGGTTAAAGCCAAAATATAGAAATGGGCAAGTGTTTCTCAAGGACAGTTGTCTTGAGAAAAGCTGTACTCATTTATAAAGTAGACTCCCCTGTTTCTAGACCCCAAGGTCTACTTTCACTTTAATACCATGATTTATTCTATTATTGCAAATATTAACTCTATATAATTAGTTCGATAGTATAGTCACCTACACGTTAAGGTTTACTTTGATATTCAGACCCCCATGTCACGTGAACAGACTTCATAATAGGGGTTTAGAGGCTGTAAGTTAGAATTTTCCCCACAAGATGGCAGATTTTATATATCGATCTTCCTCTCGACTGTGAAAGCCTTTACACGGCTGTGAGAAGAGACTAGGAAAAGCCAAACGTGGAAATGCCATATCAACCCCAATAGATCTACATCTCTGATAGGTAACATGTTTTTGAGTGATGTATACTGAACAAAATTATAAACACAACATGTATAGCGTTGGTCCCATGTTTCATGAGCTGAAATAAAAGATCCCAGAAATGTTCCATATGCACAGAAAGCTTATTTCTCTCAAATTTAGTGCACACATTTGTTTACATCCCTGTTAGTGAGCATTTCAACTTTGCCAAGATAATCTATCCACCTGACAGGTGTGGCATATCAAGAAGCTGATTAAACAGCATGATCATTACACAAGGGCACCTTGTGCTGGGGACAATAAAAGGCCACTAAAAAATTTGCATTTTTGTCACACAACACAATGCCACCAATGTCTCAAGTTTTGAGGAAACGTGCTATTGGCTTGCTGACTGCAGGAATGTCCACCAGATCTGTTGCCAGAGAATTGAATGTTCATTTCTCTACCATAAGCCGCCTCCAATGTAATTTTAGAGAATTGGCAGTACGTCCAACCAGCCTCACAACCGCAGACCACGTGTAACCACGCCTGCCCAGGACCTCCACATCCGGCTTCTTCACCTGTGGGATCGTAATAATAATAATAATAATAATATGCCATTTAGCAGACGCTTTTATCCAAAGCGACTTACAGTCATGCGTGCATACATTTTTTGTGTATGGGTGGTCCCGGGGATCGAACCCACTACCTTGGCGTTACAAGCACCATGCTCTACCAGCTGAGCTACAGAGGACCACAGCCACCATCGTCTGAGATCAGCCACCCGGACAGCTGATGAAACTGAGGAGTATTTCTGTCTGTAATAAAGCCCTTTTGTGGGGAAAAACTCATTCTGATTGGCTGGGCCAAGTGGGTGGGCCTGGCTCCCAAATGGGTGGGTCTATGCCCTCCCAGGCCCACCCATGGCTTCGCCCCTGCCCAGTCATGTGAAATCCATAGATTAGGGCCTAATTTATTTATTTCAATTGACTGATTTCCTTATATTAACTGTAACTCAGTAGAATTGTTGCATGTTGCGTTTATATTTTTGTTCAGTATAATATTGTCCCTGCTCTTGGAGGCAGCAAAGTAAGTATTGCAGGGATGTGGCATGCTACCATTCCACAAATTATATACCAATATTACAAAAAGTTGGCCTAATGACATTTCCATTTTCACTTACTATATTAATTGGTATACTAAATTTTAATTTGAGGAGCCTAGCTGACTAAACTCAACTCTGCGATTTCGAGCTTTTGCGCAAGTTTCCTATTGATTGAGTTCAGAGCATTTTACGTACAGAAGGCGCGCGTTTATCTATTGACATATATTAATGTTGATGTCACGTTATATCCTCATGCAAATTATATGGATCATAGAAATAGAATGTATATTGAACACATGCAACGCTTCCTAGAATGCCTTTCGTGTCAGGTCAAATGTAATGACCTTGATATTCTGTCAGATGCAGTCTGAAACTGATCAGATCAGAGAGCTTCTTTGAGGTCTGTGTGTTGGACACACTCCACAGCGCATGCAACCTGTCTACGCACTTAGGCCATAGTGGTTTTCCGAATTAATAGACTTATTATGGACACAACTATACACAACCATGGCTTACAGATGGGCTAGACCCACACAGAATATCCGAGGACAACATGATAGTTTAAAACGTGTTTTGAAG
>NW_028159486.1:0-72500 GCF_964263955.1 Coregonus lavaretus
AAGGAGGAAGAGAAAATAACACAAGAAAAGAAAAGAAAAGAAGAGAAGAGAGAGTAAGAAAACATAATATTTCTAATACCATAATAATACATTTCCTGGGACTAGTATGTGTCGCAAAGTAGTGTAGTGTAAAGACGCCCTAAAATGAAACAAGTGAAAAGAGAGTAAGAAGAGAAGAGAGAGTAAGAAGAGAAGAGAGTAAGACGAGAAGAGAGTAAGAAGAGAAGAGAGAGTAAGAAGAGAAGAGAGTACGAAGAGAAGAGAGTAAGAAGAGAAGAGAGTAAGAAGAGAAGAGAGTAAGAAGAGAAGAGAGAGTAAGAAGACAAGAGAGTAAGAAGAGAAGAGAGTAATAAGAGAAGAGAGTAAGAAGAGAAGAGAGAGTAAGAAGAGAAGAGAGTAAGAAGAGAAGAGAGAGTAAGAAGAGAAGAGAGTAAGAAGAGAAGAGAGAGTAAGAAGAGAAGAGAGTAAGAAGAGAAGAGAGAGTAAGAAGAGAAGAGAGTAAGAAGATAAGAGAGAGTAAGAAGAGAAGAGAGAGTAAAGAAGAGAAGAGAGTAAGAAGAGAAGAGCGAGTAAGAAGAGAAGAGAGTAAGAACAGAAGAGAGAGTTAGAAGAGAACAGAGAGTAAGAAGACATAGTATTTCTAATATAATAATAATACCTATCCTGGGACTAGTATGTGTCATCAAAGTAGTGTAGTGTAAAGACGCCCTAAAAAGAAACAAGTGAAAAACAAATCTGAACGTTCTCTTTTATTCCCCCCTCTTTGTATACACCTGTGTCTAGCCCTGGCTATGAGGAAGGGAAGGTATATGTATCAGCTGTCCCTCTAGGCTAAGGACCCTGTACAAACACATCAACCTGCTTCTCTTGGAATGTGTGTGTGTGTGTCTGAGTGTGTCTGAGTGTGTGTGTGTGTGTGTGTGTGTGTGTGTGTGTGTGTGTGTGTGTGTGTGTGTATGTGTGTGTGTGTGTGTGTGTGTGTGTGTGTGTGTGTGTTTATGCATGTCCGTGCCTTGTGCTCGTGTGTCTTAGTGACTTTACATGTGTTTTATGACTCTTAATCAACATAAATGGTCTCTGTCTGATTTCCATAATAATAGGGACTGTGCACTGCCGCATTATTCACTAGTTTGCTTTGGTGTGCTAGCCTAGCTGGAGCAGGAAGTGGATTTAATGTATTTAGTATCTCACTGTTATCCTAAGTAGCTTGGATTATTATAATAGCCTGTCAAGGCTAAAACCTGGGCCTAATTCCCCTTCTCCAGATATCCCTTATAAATGACAAGCTAATATAAGTGTACTTTACCAATTCTATATGCTTTTAGTCAGGACCTCTATTACTTAGGCTGTAATATATGTATATGAGAGAGTGTGGTGGCTTCAATTAAAGCTGGTTTATGTGAGGATGTGTGTATGTGTGTGTGTTTATGTAATTATAAGCCTCTTTTCTACATATTTTATGAGGGTGTGGGTACACACATGCGCGGACACACACATACGCACATACACATGCACACACGTGCACGCACATACACATTCACTCATATAATTTGCCTATTATTCAACCACATCGCAAGCTGTCAAGTGTCATGACTTGCCCTCATGGGCTGAGGATCAAAGATGCCGGCTAGGCAAAGGTTTGAACACCTCCTTTCCTGGGGGACAGTTTAATGACCGGTCGTAAATTCCTTGCAGAAACTTTATTTTCCGTGCCATGCAGTATTGGGAGAGGGAATTTCCCTGTGCAATTGGGTGCAGACGTGAAACGTGAGCTAAACGTTACAACAGCGGTTTCTATCACAAAACCACGATACCAATACCCACCACGGTCGAAATAATCGTAAAGTACATCGACTACCGCTACAATCGACTGGATCGCTACGTTCCTGCACCCAATCCAACCAAAGTGTCTGAGCACAAGTGTAACAAGGGTGAAAAAGGGTTCAAGGACGACAGAAGCATACGCCAATACTTGCTAAAAGTTCTGCTAAGACAAATAAAGAACCGGAAAGAATTTGATAAACAGGAAAAAGACAAGTCACTATGACTAGACGTGGAATTGCCGGACAACAGGCCAGAATTAACACCCTTAGCAAGGACGTTAACAATCAAATTACTCCCGGTCTCACTCGAGACCCAATCCAGGGCCTGCTCAATCAAGACACAAGCCCACAAGCTTTGTCTATAGTCTCTGATACAAATGTTGTGAAGAAAAAGGTCAAAACCATTGCAAGAGCCAATTCCACTCGAAACCCGATAAGTCAATCTGTTTTCACCATGAACAGTGTACAGAAATGACACATCACGTCATTGCGAACGACCACTCCACTTTGTGGGGAATATGACCACAAAACGCAACTCAAACAGCCCATACCTGGAAACAGTCCTCGAGGACTGCTTAACCTGTCATGCGCTAATTGATTCGGGCTCGACAATATCGCTCATCTCTCAAATGTTGTTCAATGATCTCAAAAGGGCATTGAACCCAGCTAAACGTTTGTTGAAAATGGAACATTCTACATTTACATTTTAGTCATTTAGCAGACGCTCTTATACAGAGCGACTTACCATGCGAGTGCATACATATTCATACTGGCCCCCCGTGGGAAAAGAACCCACAACCCTGGCGTTGCAAGCGCCATGCTCTACCAACTGAGCTACAGGGGACTTGCGATACTTCACTTTGAGGTTTCACCCAGACTACCTCGCCTCTCACAATGCAACTCATGCTGAAACTACACTTCCAAGACGCATCACTTGTTCACCCTGTGTATGTTACCAGCATCGAAAGTGAACCCCTGCGACTCAAAGTAGATTTGATGGATCGGTTGATCCCACTGATGGATTGGAAGACCAACCATGCTGTCTCCACTGACCATACTGTCATCTCCTACCGCTGACTGTGACACAGTTATCCACAAAGAGCATCTATCAAAAGAACCTCTTTTGAAAAAGATTTCTCGAAACTTTTCTGTGAAGCATCTGACCCAAGGAGATATTACGATATCTCATCACGTTCAATCAGAAAACCTGACTTGACCAGTCCTTTCATGATTTCATGCCAGCAGTCTCTGTGAATGAGCCACTTCACTCCTCCTGAGAGTCATGCCATACTGTAGCTGAGATTAACTTCTCTTGTCCTACGGACACTTCCCAAAGCACTGCGGCCGTCTCAGGAATAAAAGAATCAACGTGCAGAGTGTACTCTGCTTGCGATATTACATTTTCCGCTTTGAGGGGGACTGAAACCCTTTACCATTAATCAAACGGCATCAGTCCCGCAGTTGACCAGATGATTCCCACTTGTGAAATGCTGTGCCATAAGGCAGAAAGATATCCTCGTCTCAGTTCGCAGGTGCTGGAATGGTTGCCACACACGGACGCTGTGGTGACTGACAGGCCACGACAGCCACTGAGCGTTTTTAAGCACAAACACCAGGAGATTTGGTTGAATGGTTACAGCCAATCTACTAACCACGCGGCTGCTGACAACTCGTACAAAGGGTCCGACCTTTTCGTTTGTACCTCGGACACCAACACCCACCGCTGGTGGGGGGGCTCCCAAGACACAAAGGGGGGGATTACTAGCCCAGACCCATGATGAGCCTCGTCGAGGCCGGTGGGGGGGTCGAGACTATGTGCAACACTGGACGAGACCGCCAGAGCAGGAAACAAATCTAGTTGTAAACTTTCCCATGAGAACAGAGAGGAGCAGACAAGTCCCTAGACGGGGATAACCTTAGAACACATCTGAGATATCACTGAGGTGTTCCACACTGGTCGTAAAAGAAGTTCAGTGGACTTTCCACCTCCAAAACATTCCTTGCCATGTGTAGTTTCAACTTCAATGCAACTAGTAAAATGCTCTAATCATGTATTCCGGTAGGATAACATTTCAGAATAAATCGATAGGATAACTGGTCCCCTTGAGTACCAGTAAAAATGCCAGCAACAGTCAGTCCAGACAATCAGTAAGAAGGTTAGAGACCTAACAAGTCAAATTGCCCTTGACAACAGCGACAGAGGAGTTAGTAGTCACTCAGATTGCAACACGTGGAAGGGAATCTCCCAAAACACTCTTCTGATGGTTAACACACATGCCACTAATAAATAGAAAGTTATTAAAGTCATGAACCATGATCACACCACGCATGACTGGTTTAGTGCTTATAGAGTACTTCCGTCGTGAGGTTAGCTCCTCCAGGGATAACACAGTTATGAAATAGACTCCATATCTATCGCCACGTGACCTGTAGTAAAACCACTACAGGTTCCCTCAACACCAATTCTAACTGACCTCCAGGCATTGACATTTAATTATCTGATAATGTCAGACTCATTCTTAACAGGTTGCAGCCTACCAGGATACATTCTTTCCCTTGGCATGCGCGCTTGTGTAAGCATAAACGCACATGTACAACAGAACATTTAATGATGATTTATGCTAGGATCACTTAAGGGTCCGAGCAAAACACCAGCCTGGGTAAAGTTGAAAATGTACCCTGAGGCTTTTGATTCTACAGCTACCGTACTCACCAGTTTCTCCCCAGAAGTCCATAGGTCATCCCTGTAGACTGTCCGAAGCTAGTGCCTTACAAACTGTAGACTTATCATGTAGTTATCAACTTAGGATAGTGCCTAAGCAACACACCACTAAGTAGGAAAACCCTAGACATGACATTAGAGACAATACCATGATAGAGTCATTTAGCCAAGACCGTGGGCGTATATAGAATATAGTCCAATTAGATGATTAAGGTGTGGTAACTCTATTTTGTATCTCTTTTGTTTATGCTTTTATTCATTTTCTCTGACACTTAGGAAGTGATAGAGCCATAAACAAGTTCCCCATACAACGATCAGTTAGTGCCAAAATGCTGTTCATTTGGGAAAGAAATGTAATTATGTATTTCTTGACTGTGTGTGTTGTTAACATCTGCCTAAGTTACTGCCCAGATCTACCAGCCTGGATGACCAGACGATGGGTCCGGAACGGCGATGCCCAACCAGGACGCCCGCTGCCCATTCTTGTGGTGGCCTGCAGCTTGCAGAGATCCTCCCAAGGTAAACCACCAGAGGGGGACCGCAATGGCGATCCACAACCAGGACATCCCATGGTCATTTTTATGGTTGGTTGCAACTTGCATAATAATATCAAGATTGAACCACCAGAGGGGGACTGTCATGACTTGCCCTCATGTGCTGAGAATCAAATATGCCGTCTAGGCAAAGGTTTGAACACCTTCTTTCCTGGGGGCCAGTTTTATGACCGGTCGTAAATTACTTGCAGAAACTTTATTTTTCGTGCCATGCAGTATTGGGAGAGGGAATTTCCTGTGAGACAAAGGAAGTCTACCCCAAAAACTCCAACATCCAAAAGTGGATAATGAAACAATATTCCTACTTAAAAGAATGTAGGAAATGGTTGGTGGGGACTTAAAGAACGATCATGTCAACTCCGTTACTATGTTGTGATGTCATTGAAGACGGTTGAACAACATAACTGTATCTCTGGGGTTGTACACTTCCCAGTTATGAGGTTTGCATCTAATTGTTGTATAAAATGAATGATTAAGTATAATAATACATTTTTGAAGATAACAATGTTGTTTTATCATTCTAGATGAGATGATTGTTTTCCATATTGATTTGTTCTCAGTCAGTGGCCACGCCCAGATGAGCACAAACATGATGGAATGCCCCTTTTACCCCGAGTGCATAAAAAGCCTTGTGACGAAATTCACCTCAGACCAGGAAGCCTCACGGCTTAAAATGGTTGAAACTCTACAGACCAGCAGACGTGGAGCGTGAGCTAAACATTACAAAATGGTTTAAAACTACTAAAGGAAGACCAAGCATACTACAGTATAAGCCGGATGTTGCAAATGGTTGAATTTCTACCAGACCAAGAAGTGTGAAGCTGAAGTTACACATTACAAAATGGTTAGACCAGAAAGACCATAAAACGTGAGACATTAGTCCACACGTTTGAAATAGAGAAACTCTGAAACTCTGAACCTCTACATAAGGTGAAGAAGAAGACAATGCACTAGACCTTATCGTCTCAGTCTGCAGCTGGCATGTATAGTCGTATAGAGGACTTTCACTAAAGACACGAGTTGGGAAGGACAATCCCTCGATCTCCAAGATGGCGTAGCAGTGCGGTCGTGTACGCTGTTGTGTGTCAGTGTAAATAGCCTGTTTTTTTCTTTTTTTGTATTTTGTTGTACAGTGGGGAGAACAAGTATTTGATACACTGCCGATTTTGCAGGTTTTCCTACTTACAAAGCATGTAGAGGTCTGTAATTTTTATCATAGGTACACTTCAACTGTGAGAGACGGAATCTAAAACAAAAATCCAGAAAATCACATTGTATGATTTTTAAGTAATTAATTTGCATTTTATTGCATGACATAAGTATTTGATACATCAGAAAAGCAGAACTTAATATTTGGTACAGAAACCTTTGTTTGCAATTACAGAGATCATACGTTTCCTGTAGGTCTTGACCAGGTTTGCACACACTGCAGCAGGGATTTTGGCCCACTCCTCCATACAGACCTTCTCCAGATCCTTCAGGTTTCGGGGCTGTCGCTGGGCAATACAGACTTTCAGCTCCCTCCAAAGATGTTCTATTGTGTTCAGGTCTGGAGACTGGCTAGGCCACTCCAGGACCTTGAGATGCTTCTTACGGAGCCACTCCTTAGTTGCCCTGGCTGTGTGTTTCGGGTCGTTGTCATGCTGGAAGACCCAGCCACGACCCATCTTCAATGCTCTTACTGAGGGAAGGAGGTTGTTGGCCAAGATCTCGCGATACATGGCCCCATCCATCCTCCCCTCAATACGGTGCAGTCGTCCTGTCCCCTTTGCAGAAAAGCATTCCCAAAGAATGATGTTTCCACCTCCATGCTTCATGGTTGGGATGGTGTTCTTGTGGTTGTACTCATCCTTCTCCTTCCTCCAAACACAGCGAGTGGAGTTTAGACCAAAAAGCTCTATTTTTGTCTCATCAGACCACATGACCTTCTCCCATTCCTCCTCTGGATCATCCAGATGGTCATTGGCAAACTTCAGACGGTCCTGGACATGCGCTGGCTTGAGCAGGGGGACCTTGCGTGCGCTGCAGGATTTTAATCCATGACGGCGTAGTGTGTTACTAATGGTTTTCTTTGAGACTGTGGTCCCAGCTCTCTTCAGGTCATTGACCAGGTCCTGCCGTGTAGTTCTGGGCTGATCCCTCACCTTCCTCATGATCATTGATGCCCCACGAGGTGAGATCTTGCATGGAGCCCCAGACCGAGGGTGATTGACCGTCATCTTGAACTTCTTCCATTTTCTAATAATTGCGCCAACAGTTGTTGCCTTCTCACCAAGCTGCTTGCCTATTGTCCTGTAGCCCATCCCAGCCTTGTGCAGGTCTACAATTTTGTCCCTGATGTCCTTACACAGCTCTCTGGTCTTGGCCATTGTGGAGAGGTTGGAGTCTGTTTGATTGAGTGTTTGGACAGGTGTCTTTTATACAGGTAACGAGTTCAAACAGGTGCAGTTAATACAGGTAATGAGTGGAGAACAGGAGGGCTTCTTAAAGAAAACTAACAGGTCTGTGAGAGCCGGAATTCTTACTGGTTGGTAGGTGATCAAATACTTATGTCATGCAATAAAATGCAAATTAATTACTTAAAAATCATACAATGTGATTTTCTGGATTTTTGTTTTAGATTCCGTCTCTCACAGTTGAAGTGTACCTATGATAAAAATAACAGACTACATGCTTTGTAAATTGGAAAACCTGCAAAATCGGCAGTGTATCAAATTCTTGTTCGCCCCACTGTATATATTTCCCCTATCACACTTTTCATCCTTCTTCAAAATATACTTTCCTGCAACCCGCCTCACTCAATGTGGAACGGATTCTATTATTTACTTACCTTTTATCTAGAATCTCCAGTTGAAACTAGCTAGCCAGCTAACTAGCTACTTGCTATTAGCCACCGTTAGCGGTTTTCACCCAGAACATCAGATCACAACTGCCCCCAAACAAGCACCAGTTAGCCTTGAGCTAGCCTTGAGCCAGGCCCATATCCCGGGTATCTACCTCTCTGTCTACCGGACGGGAGTAGCCAGCTAACTAGCTACCTGCTATTAGCCACCGTTAGCGAGTTTTTTCACCATTTTCCGTTGCCTGCACTGCCTACCAGCCAGCTCTAGCCTGGACTATTATCGGCCAGTCTGCACGGCGCGTTATCAACCCAGAACATATCAGATTTTCTGCCGGAATCACTGAATCACTGGACCTTTAACACCGGATCATCGCAACTAGCTAGCTGCAACCGAATGGATGTTGTGGTTGGCTAATCAGCCTTGAGCTAGCCTCGAGTCAGGCCCATCTCCCGGCTATCTACCTCTCTGTCAACCGGACGGGACCTCCTAGTGTCGACACGGAGCCCCGCCGATCCATCACGACTGGTCTGCTGACGTAATCGTCTGTGGTTTCAACAGGCTTCCCGTTGCGATGACCATGAAGATCCATCTGCTAGCCCCGGCCCGCTAGCACACGCAATTGATCGCCTGTGCTGTAGCACCAATTCGAACTGCTCTCGGACTCACATTGCTGTTCACTGGACCTTATGATCACTCAGCTGCACAGCTGATGCCTGCTGGACTGTTCCTTTACACGGTACCCTGTCCTGTTTTATCTGTTTAGCCTCAGCCCAAACTTTCATCGCCATTACCAGTTGTTGTCTTAGCTCTCTCGAACAACACCTGTGATTACTTTATGCCTCTCTCCCATGTCAATATGCCTTGCCTATGGCTGTTCCAGTTAGTTCTTATTATTCAATTTTACTGTAGAGCCCCAAGTCCCTCTCAAACTGCCTTAAATAGCTCCTTTGTTCCACCCCCCATACACGTGGAGACCGGCTCAATCAGAGCTTCCAGTGATGCTATCTCTTTCATTGTTACCCAATGCTTAGGTTTACCTCCACTGTACTCATATCCTTCCATATCCTTGTCTGTACATAATGCCCTGAATCTATTCTACAACGCCTGGAAATCTGCACCTTTTATTCTCTGTACCCAACACACTAGAAGACCAGTTCTTAAAGCCTTTAGCCATATCGTTATGCTAGTCCTCCTCTGTTCCTCTGGTGATGTAGAGGTTAACCCAGGCCCTGCAGCCCCCAGTATCACTCCTACTCCCCAGGCGCTATCATTTGTTGACTTCTGTAACCGTAAAAGCCTTGGCTTTTTGCATATTCACAACAGAAGCCTCCTTCCTAAGTTTGAGTTATTCACTGCGTTAGCACACTCCGCCAACCCTGATGTTCTAGCAGTGTCTGAATCCTGACTTAGGAAGGCCACCAAAAATTCAGAAATGTCCATCCCCAACTACAACATTTTCTGTCTAGATAGAACTGCCAAAAGGGGTGGAGTTGCAATCTACTGTAGAGATAGCATGCAGAGTTCTATCATACTATCCAGGTCTGTGGCCAAACAGTTTGAGCTCCTACTAAAAATCCACCTTTCCAGAAATAAGTGTCTCACTGTTTCCACTTGCTACAGACCCCCCTCAGCCCCCAGCTGTGCCCTGGACACCATATGTGAATTGATTTCCCCCATCTATCCTCAGAGTTCGTACTGCTTGGTGACCTAAACTGGAATATGCTTAACACCCCTGCCATCCTACAATCCAAACTAGATGCCCTCAATCTCACACAAATTATCAAGGAACCTACCAGGTACAACCCTAAATCCGTAAACATGGGCACCCTCATAGATATCATTCTGACTAACCTACCCTCTAAATACACCGACTGCCTTATTGCCTGCGTCCGTAACGGGTCCGCGGTCAAACGACCACTCCTCATCACTGTCAAACGCTCCCTAAAACACTTTAGCGAACAGGCCTTCCTAATTGACCTGGCCCAGGTATCCTGGATGGATATCGATCTCATTCCGTCAGTAGAGGATGCCTGGTTGTTCTTTAAAACTGATTTCCTCTCAATCTTAAATAAGCATGCCCCATTCAAAAAATTCAGAACTAAGAACAGATATAGCCCCTGGTTCTCTTCAGACTTGACTGCCCTTGACCAGCACAAAAACATCCTGTGGCGTACTGCATTAGCATCGAACAGCCCCCGCGATATGCAACTTTTCAGGGAAGTTAGGAACCAATATACACAAGCAGTTAGGAGAGCAAAGGCTAGCTTTTTCGAACAGAAATTTGCATCCTGTAACTCCAAAACGTTTTGGGACACTGTAAAGTCCATGGAGAATGAGAGCACCTCCTCCCAGCTGCCCACTGCACTGAGGCTAGGAAACACTATCACCACCGATAAATCTACAATAATCGAGAATTTCAACAAGCGTTTTGCTACGGCTGGCCATGCTTTCCACCTGGCTACCACTACCCCGGCCACCAGCTCTGCACCCTCTGCTGCAACTTGCCCATGCCCCCCCACTTCTCCTTCACACAAATTCAGACAACTGATGTTCTGAAAGAGCTGCAAAATCTGGACCCCTACAAATTATCTGGGCTAGACAGTCTGGACCCTTTTCTTTCTAAATTTAGCCGCCGAAATTGTCGCAGTCCATATTACTAGCCTGTTCAACCTCTCTTTCGTAACGTCTGAGATCCCCGGAGATTGGAAAGCTGCCACAGTCATCCCCCTCTTCAAAGGGTGTAACACTCTACATCCAAACTGTTACAGACCTATATCCATCCTGTCCTGCCTTTCGAAAGTTTTTGAAAGCCAAGTTAACAAACAGATCACCGACCATTTCGAATCCCACCGTACCTTCTCCGCTATGCCATCCGGTTTCCGAGCTGGTCATGGGTGCACCTCAGCCACGCTCAAGGTGCTAAACGATATTTTAACCGCGATCGATAATAGACAGTACTGTGCAGCCGTCTTCATCGACCTGGCCAATGCTTTCGACTCTGTCAACCACTGCATTCTTATTGGCAGACTAAATAGCCTTGGTTTCTCAAATGACTGCCTCGCCAGGTTCACCAACTACTTCTCAGATAGAGTTCAATGTGTCAAATCGGAGGGCCTGTTGTCTGGACCTATGACAGTCTCTATGGGGGTGCCACAGGGTTAAATTCTCAGGCCAACTCTTTTCTCTGTGTATATCAATGATGTCGCTCTTGCTGCTGGTGACTCTCAGATCCACCTCTACGCAGACAACACCATTTTATATACATCTGGCCCCTCATTGGACACTGTGTTAACAAACCTCCAAACGAGCTTCAATGCCATACAACACTCCTTCCGTAGCCTCCAACTGCTCATAAACACTAGTAAAACTAAATGCATGCTCTTCAGTCGAACGCTGCTTGCACCCGCCCACCCGACTAGAATCACTACTCTCGGTGGGTCTGACTTATAATATGTGGACAACTTCAAATACCTAGGTGTCTGGTTAGACTGTAAACTCTCCTTTCAGACTCACATTATGCATCTCCAATCTAAAGTTAAATCTAGAATCGGCTTCCTATTTTGCAACAAAGCCTCCTTCACTCATGCTGCCAAACATGCCCTCGTAAAACGGACTATCCTACCGATCCTTGACTTCGGCGATGTCATTTACAAAATAGCCTCCAACACTCTACTCAGCAAATTGGATGTAGTCTATCACAGTGCCATCCGTTTTGTCACCAAAGCCCCATATACTACCCACCACTGTGACCTGTACGCTCTTGTTGGCTGGTCCTCACTACATATTCGTCACCAAACCCACTGGCTTCAGATCGTCTATAAATCACTGCTAGGCAAATCCCTGCCTTATCTTAGCTCATTGGTCACCATAGCAACACCCAGCCGTAGTATGCGCTCCAGCAGGTATATCTCACTGGTCATCCCCAAAGCCAACACCTCCTTCGGCCGCCAGGTAGCTTAGTGGTTAAGAGCGTTGTGCCAGGAACCGAAAGGTCGCTGGTTCTAATCCCCAAGCCGACTAGGTGAAAAATCTGTCGATGTGCCCTTGAGCAAGGCACTTAACCCTGATTGCTCCTGTAAGTCGCTCTGGATAAGAGCGTCTACTAAATGACTAAAATGTAAATGTAATTCCTTCCAGTTCTCTGCTGCCAATGACTGGAACGAACTGCAAAAATCTCTGAAGCTGGAGACTCTTATCTCCCTCATTAACTTTAAGCATCAGTTGTCAGAGCAGCTTACCAATCACTGCACCTGTACACAGCCCATCTGACATAGCCCACCCAACTACCTCATCCCCATATTGTTATTTATTTTGCTCATTTGCACCCCAGTATCTCTATTTGCACATCATCTCTGCACATCTATCATTCCAGTGTTAATACTAAATTGTAATTATTTTGCACTGTGGCCTATTTATTGCCTTACCTCCATAACTTGCTACATTTGCACACACTGTAAATATATTTTCTGTTGTATTTTTGACTTTATGTTTTGTTTACCCCATATGTAACTCTGTGTTGTTGTTTTTTATCGCACTGCTTTGCTTTATCTTGGCCAGGTCACAGTTGTAAATGAGAACTTGTTCTCAACTGGTTTACCTGGTTAAATAAAGGTGAAATAAATACAATGAAAATAAAAAATAAAAATAAAAATTAGACAACCGCAGGTACATCTGAAGTATCCATTCTAACCACTACTACTACCAGAAACCCTACCAAGGACATTGGGATCTCTGGTGGGCAAACCAGAGTCCTACATCATCAACTCAACTATCGAGGACAGCTACACGTAAATACATGTTGCATTTCTAATCCGAATGAGCGTTTAGTGGGGTTTTAAGCGTTTGTATTTCTGTGAGTGTAGTTTCCAAAGTAACCACGATAGTTTGAATCTCTGTCCCTTCCACTCTGACCCTCCTTCTACCCAAGGATTCATGCTATTGTTAGTCCAGTCCACTAGGGACCTGTTTTTATTGTATTACGTTAGTAATCAATAACCTATGTGTGTGTGTGTGTTTGTATTGTGTTATTATTTAGTTAGTTACTAAATAAATAATTAAGCCAATTTGTGTATTGCTTATTCATCAATAAGGTTAGGGTTCTTGCAGGTTCAAGGATTATGCAGCGTTCAGAATGAGACTGATAAGAGAGAATTATTTAAATACGTGACTGTTATCGATGTATAACATATATATATTCTAAGAGTTTAATTCGGGAGATGATAACTCGTTAAACAACTTCTTCCGTGGTGCCCCAAATTCCTAATGAGTTAATTGTTACACGATTAATTTAATCGAGTGACAATTAAACAGTTAGGTGATTCGATAAATAACAGTCATACATTAAAGTAAGTCACGTCATGTCACAAGCATGTGTGAAACTCAGCCTTCAGTCCTATCCATCGTCAAACTGAAGCAGGCAGTGACTTGCAGTGAGTGCCATGTCATGTTTGTGCTAGAAATACAAAGCCACTCTTGGAGCAAAATGGAAGTTGATGAAAAGGCTCTTTAAGTGTTTTGAAGCATGTTTTTGTATTTCGCTGTAATCAGAAGTTGGATTCAAGTGATATATAGAGCACCCTCTTCAAGAGTAATTGAATACATCCTACACATTCAGTGTGGACTTCAATTCATGCATATTTTCAATTCAATGCAAAGGAATGACATTGTATGTTTCCCTTTGCCGTGTCAAGAGGGCAAAGTACTTCATTTAATATGCAGCTAGTGGGATGTTTAAATGAATAATCGCTATTTACTATTAACATGGACATTGAGTAATTGACCCTGACCTGTCATTAACATATGTGAGATCTATGAAATTATTATAATAATATGCATATACCACCTACTGATGGAAACGTATGGACCGTATGGATATTAGGCTGTATAATAACCTTTGGTTTAATGTTTTGTTTCGGTCACAAAAAAATTACTTACCCAGCTTCAAGCAGCTTTGCCCGCTTGCTGTCCTCTAGAGATGTTCTGAAATAATTTGGTGGATTTTTCAACACTTTTCAAAACTTTTCAAAACTTACACTTAAAAACGTGGTTGACTGGACACCATTTGCTGAACTGAGTATTTGTGTGATATACTGGACCTTAGCTCTATAAGTTACTTCCTGAATATTTCCTACTCCCTTTCCTGGTTATAGATGAACTAACTTCCTGGTTATAGGGGAGCCAACTGGGCTGGTTGGCTGGTCTGGACTAACTTCCTGGTTATAGGGGAGCCGACTGGGCTGGTTGGCTGGTCTGGACTGTACTCACAGAACCTTTACAGTTTTTTTGGATTGCTTACACACTAAAATTAAAAGTAGTACACTATTAGCAAAACCTTACACTCAAGAAGCAAAACATCAGCCCATATTTGCACAACTATAAGCACATTGTCAACCTTACACTTGTTGCAAAACTCTACACACAGTGATTTGCAAAACACTAAACACAGTTAACATACATTACACACAAAAATCTATCATGAAGTCACGTCCTTGCAATACCAAAGCACTGACTGTCAAATTACCACACCGTCCAACCAATTGGTTCAACACAGTCATCAGGTGTGCAAACACTCGTTTGCTTAATTGTAGACACACCAATCAGGTGTATAAGCACTATAAAAAGCAGCAGGTGTTTTCATCGGTCTTCAAGCACAATGGAAAGAGTCAGAGAAAGAGTAAGACGAGGAGGAGGAGGAGGACGAGGAGAACGAGGAGGACGAGGAGGAGGACGAGGAGGAGGAGGAAGGGGAGGAAGAGGAAGAGGAAGAGGAAGACAAGAAGGTGCTCAAAGAGGACCGAATCTGACAAATGAGATCCGCGCAACACTGGTTGACCACATTGTCAACCACGGCCTGACGCTGAGGGAGGCTGGACTGCGAGTACAGCCAAATCTAAGCCGATATACAGTGGCAAGTGTGATGAGAACATTTCGACTGGAAAATAGGTATTGTAAAAATATCATCATATCAAAAACATCTGCACGGTTTCAGTAACTGCTTACAGTACTATATTCTATGCACTATCAGCACTTCTGTTACCTTTTCCTGTGAAATTACTGTACTATTGTATACTGTTTTTTTTTCTACATAGGATTGAGGGTCAGGGACGACAAGGGGGAAGGCCTCCTATGTTCACAGAACAGCAAGAGAGGGAGATAGTAAACATGGTTTTGGCCAACAATGCTATAACACTCAAGCAGCTCCAAGCTAACATTGTCAATAACCACGCCATTTTCAACGATATCCATCAGGTCTCAACATCAACACTGGCACGCATCCTAAAAAAAAAACATATTCAAATGAAGCAAATTTATCGAGTGCCTTTCGAGCGCAATTCCGAAAGGGTGAAACGACTGCGGCATGATTATGCAGAGGTATGTATTCACTTTAGCAGTGTGATTTTGCATACTTTTCTCATAATCTTTTACTGTACTGTAATATGTATACTAGATCTACACTGAACTACACAATTTTGCCTGACACTGTTTTTCAGAGAGTTTACGAATGGATGGAGAGGAGATCCAGCATGAGTTCATTTACGTAGATGAGGCTGGGTTCAACCTGACGAGAACACGAAGGAGGGGAAGAAACATCATTGGCCACAGGGCTATAGTCAATGTCCCAGGGCAACGTGGGGGTAATATAACACTCTGTGCAGCCATTACACAGAATGGGGTCCTCCACCGCCATGCCCATATGGGCCCTTACAACACAGCACTCATACTTACATTCTTGGACCAATTGCACAGCATAACAGCAACAAATCAAATCGATCATATGCAATACATTGTTGTCTGGGACAATGTGTCTTTCCACCGCTCTGCTCTGGTTCAGAACTGGTTTCAGCAACATCCACATTTCACCGTCCTATATCTTCCACCATACTCTCCATTCCTCAACCCTATAGAAGAGTTTTTCTCGGCATGGCGGTGGAAGGTATATGATCTCCGTCTCCAGGCTGAGGTACCCCTCATCCAAGCCATGGAGGAGGCCTGTGACCAGATGGAGGTAGCAGCAATGCAAGGATGGATTCGTCATTCAAGACGTTTCTTTCCAAGGTGTCTTGCTAATGACAACATTGCCTGCGATGTTGATGAAATTCTCTGGCCAGATCCAGCTAGGCGAAGAGACAATGTCTAGTTATTT
Source organism: Coregonus lavaretus (assembly GCF_964263955.1). Lineage (NCBI taxonomy): Eukaryota > Metazoa > Chordata > Actinopteri > Salmoniformes > Salmonidae > Coregonus > Coregonus lavaretus. Next base: position 16,086 of record NW_028159486.1, read on the forward strand.
TTTTAAAAAATTTTTGAACTTACAATACGTAAAGTGACGTTTGGTTACAGTATTATGAATCTCCATGTCAACATTTTGGGCGTGTTGAGAAATAAATGAGTTTCTTCAGCTGCAACATTGGTCTTGTGTAGTGTTTGGTGAATTTACATTATATTTGTACTTTGTTGATAGTAGCCTACTCTAATCATAGGGAAGTAGAAGTGCTAAAAGTGTTTATGGTTTATCACAGCAGAGTGTAACTCGTGCAAACAGAGTATAGTAATGTGAAACGTGTGTGTTTCATATGGTAACAAAGTGTGGTTTTTAAAAAGAAGTGTATAGTTTTTACAAGAGTGTTTAATTTTGCAAAGGATCTGTAGTGTTTTGCTAATTGGGTGTGTGGTTGTGCTAATTGTGTGTAGTGTTTTGAAAACACGGGCCCTGTTTTGTAAATCGTGCTTAAGCAATCAAAAAAAACTGTAATCTGATTGAAATGGTAGGGAGACCAGAGGAGGGAGAGCAGTTTGTGTCCCCTGGTCATCCAACTCCTGGTCATTGTGATCCCCTAAATTATTTTGTGACCATATCAAAGAAATTAAGCTAATAAAAATGTTTTACAGAAGAGGACCTCTCATGGGTCTTGATCCCACACATTCAGCATTCAGAAAACAAAGACAGATTTTGATGTGAAGAGGGGGAAGAAGATGGACATGGAGTAATGTTGAAATGGGGGGAAGGAAGGATGGAGAAGGAGGGAGAGGGCAGCAGAGGGCTGTCAGCTGGTGAGAGAGGGCTGCAGAGGGCTGTCAGCTGGTGAGAGGGAGAAGGAGGGAGAGGGCTGCAGAGGGCTGTCAGCTGGTGAGAGGGAGAAGGAGGGAGAGGGCTGCAGAGGGCTGTCAGCTGGTGAGAGGGAGGAGGCAGAGGGCTGCAGATGCCTGTCAGCTGGTGAGAGGGAGAAGGAGGGAGAGGGCTGCAGAGGGCTGTCAGCTGGTGAGAGAGGGCTGCAGAGGGCTGTCAGCTGGTGAGAGGGAGAAGGAGGGAGAGGGCTGCAGAGGGCTGTCAGCTGGTGAGAGGGAGAAGGAGGGAGAGGGCTGCAGAGGGCTGTCAGCTGGTGAGAGGGAGAAGGAGGGAGAAGGCTGCAGAGGGCTGTCCCAACTGGACACACACTGGTTAAATCAACGTTGCTTCAACATAATTTCAATGAAATTGAATGGAGGGGAAAGAGGGGTAAAAGGAGAGTGAGTGTTTGAGTGTGTAGGGGCCTGTGGAGGAAAGAGGGAGAGAGGGAGGGGATGGAGGGGTGAGAGCAGATCGGAGTTTGTGAGTGTGTCGGGGCCTGTGGAGGAGGAGGAGGAGGAGGAGGAGGGAGCCAGGGGATGGAGGGCTGAGAGGAGATCGGAGCATGTGAGTGTGGCGGGGCCTGAAAATGAATCCTGTCAGATCCCCAGCGCAGTACATATTGGGATTAATGAAGGGGAATGTTCAGGCAGGAAGATCTTCACACCCAGTCAATTATTAATACAGAGTAGCAGAGAGACGGGGGGGGGGGTAGGGGAGAAAGACCCGAAAGAGAGGGGGAGCACTAGAGAGAGAGAGAGAGAGAGAGAGAGAGAGAGAGAGAGAGAGAGAGAGAGAGAGAGAGAGAGAAGGAGGGTGAAGTGAGAGAAGAAGAGAGAGAGTTGGTGCAAGAGAGAGTAGATGCACTGTTGGCGAGAATGATCTGCAGAGTGAAAAAGAGCAAGATGATAGAAAGGCAAGGGGTAAATAGTCCAACAAGCTCTCACACTCTCAAGTTAGAATTAGAGATAAACACTGATGAAATGGAGGAGGGGATGAAACAGAAGAGGGAAAGAGGACTAGGATGAGCTGGCATTGGCTTTACAGGGCAGAGTGAATGAGAGTGAGGCCTGGATACAGCCTGAATGTGAGCAGCCACACATTCTGGGGCTGGCAATGAGAGAGAAAGAGGGACAAACTCCTACCTGGAGGTGACAGCATTCCCTCCCCAAAATAATAATAATATATTTGCCATTTAGCAGACGCTTTTATCCAAAGCGACTTACAGTCATGCGTGCATACTTTTTTGTGTTTGGGTGGTCCCGGGGATCGAACCCACTACCCTGGCATTACAAGCGCCGTGCTCTACCAGCTGAGCTACAGAGGACCCATTTACCTCCCTAGACACAACAACGACAACATAACCAAAAATGGGTCACAACCCCTGCAGCTCTGTCGGACGCTGGGTATGTACAGTGCCTTGCAAAAGTATTCATCCTCCTTGGCGTTTATCCTATTTTCTTGCATTACAACCTGTAATTTAAATGGATTTTTATTTGGATTTCTTGTAATGGACATACACAAAATAGTCCAAATTGGTGAAGTTAAAAGAAAAAAATAACTTGTGTCAAGAAATTCTAAAAACTAAATAACAGAAAAGTGGTGTGTGCATATGTATTCATTCCCTTTGCTATGAAGCCCCTAAATAAGATCTGGTGCAAACAATTACCTTCAGAAGTCACATAATCAGTTAAAAAAAGTCAACCTGTGTACAATCTAAGTGTCACATGATCTCAGCATATATACACCTGATCTGAAAGGCCCCAGAGTCTGCAACACCACTAAGCAAGGGGCAGCACCAAGAAAGTGGCACCATGAAGATAAAGGAGCTCTCCAAACAGGTCAGGGACAAAGTTGTGGAGAAGTAAAGATCAGGGTTGGGTTATAAAAAAAATATCAGAAACTTTGAACATCCCATGGAGCACCATTAAATCCATTATAAAAAAATGCAAAGATTATGGCACCACAACACACCTGCCAAGAGAGGGCCGCCCACCAAAACTGACAGACCAGGCCAGGAGGGTATTAATCAGAGGCAATAAAGAGACCAAAGATAACCCTGAAGGAGCTGCAAAGTTCCACAGCGGAGAATGGAGTATCTGTCCATAGGACCACTTTAAGCCGTACACTCCACAGACCTGGGCTTTACGGAAGAGTGGCCAGAAAAAAGCCATTGCTTAAAGAAAAAAATAAGCAAACACATTTGGTGTTCGCCAAAAGCCAAGTGGGAGACTCCCCAAACATATGGAAGAAGGTCCTCTGGTCAGATGAGACTCAAATTTAGCTTTTTGGCCATCAAGGAAAACGCTATGTCTGGCGCAAACCCAACACCTCTCATTATCCCGAGAACACCATCCCCACAGTGAAGCATGGTGTTGGCAGCATCATGCTGTGGGGATATTTTTCATCGGCAGGGACTGGGAAACTGGTCAGAATTGAAGGAATGATGGATGGCGCTCAATACAGGGATATTCTTAAGGGAAAGCTGTTTCAGTCTTCCAGAGATTTGAGACTAGGACGGTGGTTCACCTTCCAGCAGGACAATGACCCTAAGCATACTGCTAAAGCAACACTCGAGTGGTTTAAGGGGAAACATTTAAATGTCTTGGAATGGCCTAGTGAAAGCCCAGACCTCAATTTAATTGAGAATCTGTGGTATGACTTAAAAATTGCTTTACACCAGTGGAACCCATCCAACTTGAAGGAGCTGGAGCAGTTTTTCCTTGAAGAATGGGAAAAAATTCCAGTGGCTAGAAATGCCAAGCTTATAGAGACATACCCCCAAGACACTTGCAGCTGTAATTGCTGCAAAAGTGGGCTCTACAAAGTATTGACCCTGGGGTGGTGAATAGTTATGCACGCTCAAGTGTTCTGTTTTTTAAAATGGATTTCTTGTTTGTTTCACAATAAAAAAACATTTTGCATCTTCAAAGTTGTAGGCATGTTGTGTAAATCAAATGATACAAACCCCCCCAAAATCTATTTTAATTCCAGGTTGTAAGGCAACAAAATAGGAAAAATGCCAAGGGTGGTGAATACTTTCGCAAGCCACTGTACATAGTCAATGGTAGGCTTCGAGGGGACTCCTACGGTAGGTACACATATAGCTCATGTCTTGGCAGTAGTACTGTAGACTACTTTATCAGTGACCTCAACCCAGAGTCTCTTAGAGCGTTCATAGTCAGTCCACTGACATCCATATCAGTTCACAACAAAATATAACTCTACTTGAACAGAGCCATGCTCAACCATAAGGTATCAAAGCCAAAGGAACTGAATAATATTAAGAAATTCTATAGATGGAAGGAAAGTAGTGTGGAAATCTACCAAAAAACTATTAGGCAACAACAAATTAAATGCCTTCTAAACAAATTCCTGGACAAAATGTTTCTCTGTAATAGTGAAGGTGTAAACTTGAAATAGAACAACTAAACAGTATATTTGACCTATCAGCTTCCCTATCAAATCTAAAAATGTCAAACAGACAACCTAAGAAAATTAACAACAATGACAAATGGTTTCATGAAGAATGCAAAAACCCAAGAAATTTAGAAACCTATCCAACCAAAAACATAGATATCCAGAAAACCTGAGCCTACGCCTTCACCATGGTGAATCACTAAAACAACACAGAATTACACTATGGAAAAAGATTGAACAGCACGTCAGAAATCAGCTCAATGTAACTGAATAATCCACAGAATCTAACCACTTCTGGGAAAATTGGAAAACTCTAAACAAACAACAACCCGAAAAGTTATCTATCCAAAACAGAGATGTATGGATAAACCACTTCTCCAATCTCTTTGGCCCTATAACAAAGAACAAACAGCAAAAACATATACAGTTGAAGTCGGAAGTTTACATACACTTAGGTTGAAGTCATTAAAACTTGTTTTTCAACCACTCCACAAATTTCTTGTTAACAAACTATCGTTTTGGCAAGTTGGTTAGGACATCTACTTTGTGCATGACACAAGTAATTTTTCCAACAATTGTTTACAGACAGATTATTTCACTTATAATTCACTGTATCACAATTCCAGTGGTTCAGAAGTTTACATACACTAAGTTGACTGTGCCTTTAAACAGCTTGGAAAATTCCAGAAAATGATGTCATAACTTTAGAAGCTTCTGATAGGATAATTGACATCATTTGAATCAATTGGAGGCATACCTGTGGATGTATTTCAAGGCCTACCTTCAAACTCTGTGCCTGTTTGCTTGACATCATGGGAAAATCTAAAGAAATCAGCCAAGACCTCAGAAAACAAATGGTAGACCTCCACAAGTCTGGGTCATCCTTGGGAGCAATTTCCAAACGCCTTAAGGTACGACGTTCATCTGTACAAACAATAGTACGCAAGTATAAACACCATGGGTCCACGCAGCCGTCATACCGCTCAGGAAGAACGCGTGTTCTGTCTCCTAGAGATGAACGTACTTTGGTGCGAAAGTGCCAATCAATCCCAGAACAACAGCAAAGGACCTTGTGAAGATGCTGGAGGAAACCGGTACAAAAGTATCTATATCCACAGTAAAACGAGTCCTATATCGACGTAACCTGAAAGGCCGCTCAGCAAGGAAGAAGCCCCTGCTCCAAAACCGCCATAAAAAAGCCAGACTACGTTTTGTAACTGCACATGGGGACAAAGATCATACTTTTTGGAGAAATGTCCTCTGGTCTGATGAAACACAAATAGAACAGTTTGGCCATAATGACCATCGTTATGTTTGGAGGAAAAGGGTGGTGGCTTGCAAGCTGAAGAACACCATCCCAACCGTGAAGCATGGGGGTGGCAGCATCATGCTGTGGGGGTGCTTTGCTGCAGGAGGGACTGGTGCACTTCACAAAATAGATGGCATCATCAGGAAGGAAAATTATGTGGATATATTGAAGCAACATCTCAAGTCAGGAAGTTAAAGCTTGGTCGCAAATGGGTCTTCCAAATGGACAATGACCCCAAGCACACATCCAAAGTTGTGGCAAAATGGCTTAAGTACAACAAAGTCAAGGTATTGGAGTGGCCATCACAAAGCCCTGACCTCAATCCTATATAAAATGTGTGGGCAGAACTGAAAAAGCGTGAACGAACAAGGAGGCAAGGTCACAGTTGTAAATGAGAACTTGTTCTCAACTGGCTTACCTGGTTAAATAAACGTGAAATATATATATTTTTTTAAACCTGACTCAGTTACACTAGCTCTGTCAGGAGGAATGGGCCAAAATTCACCCAACTTATTGTGCGAAGCTTGTGGAAGGCTACCCGAAACGTTTGACCCAAGTTAAACAATTTAAAGGCAATGCTACCAAATACTAATTGAGTGTATGTAAACTTCTGACCCACTGGGAATGTGATGAAAGAAATAAAAGCTGAAAGAAATCATTCTCTCTACTATTATTCTGACATTTCACATTCTTAAAATAAAGTGGTAATCCTAACTGACCTAAAACAGCTCATTTTTACTAGGATTAAATTTACATTTTAGTCATTTAAATGTATTTGGCTAAGGTGTATGTAAACTTCGACTTCAACTGTACATGATCGAATAAAAATCTTAGAATCAACTATTAAAGACTACCAGAGCCCACTGGATTCTCAAATTACATTGAATTAATTACTGGACAAAATACAAACCCTCCAACCCAAAAAGGCCTTTGGGGTTGATGGTATCCTCAATGAAATGATAAAATATACAGACCATAAATTCCAATTGGCTATACTTAAACTCTTTAACATCATCCACAGCTCTGGCATATTCCTTAATATTTGGAACCAAGGGCTGATCACCCCATCCACAAAAGTGGAGACAAATTTGACCCCAATAACTACCGTGGGATATGCGTCAACAGCAACCTTGGGAAAATCCTCTTCATTATCATTAACAGCAGACTCTTACATTTCCTCAGCGAAAACAATGTACTGATCAAATGTCAAATTGGCTTTTTACCAAATTACCGTACGACAGACCACGTATTCACCCTGCACACCCTAATTGACAAACAAACAAACCAAAACAAAGGCAAAGTCTTCTCATGCTTTTGTCAGAAGGCGACGGTGAAATGTGGTAGGCGAAGTCAAACGCAGGACACAGAGCTTACTGGAAACGTACTTTACTTTACAGTAACCAGAGAAGAATAACATCTCCATACAAGGAGGAAAACAACCCGCACACTAACACTGCCGAAGACGAATACAATAACCCACAACACACAATGCACGACAGAGGGTTAAATAGGGGAAACAATACAACATAATGGGGAACAGGTGTACACAATCAGGACAAAACAAGTCAAACACCGAAACATAGATCGGTGGCAGCTAGTACTCCGGGGACGACGAATGCCGAAACCTGCCCGAGCAAGGAGGAGGAGCAGCCTCGGCTGATTCCGTGACAGCTTTGTTGATTTCAAAAAAGCTTTCGACTCAATTTGGAATGAGGGCCTGCTATACAAATTGATGGAAAGTGGTGTTGGGGGGAAAACATACGACATTATCAAATCCATATAAACAAGCAACAAGTGTGCTGTTACAATTGGCAAAAACACACACATTTCTTTCCACAGGGCCGGGAGGTGAGACAGGGATGCAGCTTAAGCCCCACCCTCTTCAACATTTATATCAACGAATTGGCGAGGGCACTAGAACAGTCTGCAGCACCTGGCCTCACCCTACTAGAATCTGAGGTCAAATGTCTACTGTTTGCTGATGATATGGTGCTTCTGTCCCCAACCAAGGAGGGCCACAAGCAGCACCTATATCTTATGCACAAATTCTGTCAGACCTGGGCCCTGACAGTAAATCTCAGTAACACAAAAATAATTGTGTTCCAAAAAAGGTCCAGTTGCTAGGACCACGAATACAAAATCCATCCAGACACAACAACAAAAGAGAAAACTAGATTGCTTTTTGGCCCTAAACAGAGAGTATACAGCGGCAGAATACCTGACCACTGTGACTGACCCAAAATTAAGGACATCTTTGACTATGTACAGACTCAATGAGCATAGCATTGCTATTGAGAAAGGCCGCCGAAGGCAGACCTGGCTCTCAAGAGAAGACAGGCTATGTGCACACTGCCCACAAAATGAGGTGGAAACTGAGCTGCACTTCTTAACATCCTGCCAAATGTATGACCATATTAGAGACACATATTTCCCTCAGATTACACAGAACCACAAAGAGTTAGAAAACGAATCAAATTTTTATAAACTCCCATTTCTATTGGGTGAAATACCACAGTGTGCAATCACAGCAGAAATATTTGTGACCTGTTGCCACAATAAAAGGGCTACCATTGAAGATCAAACACCATTGTAAATAAAACCTACAGTGGGGAAAAAAAGTATTTAGTCAGCCACCAATTGTGCAAGTTCTCCCACTTAAAAAGATGAGAGAGGCCTGTAATTTTCATCATAGGTACACGTCAACTATGACAGATAAAATGAGAAAAAAAATACAGAAAATCACATTGTAGGATTTTTTATTAATTTATTTGCAAATTATGGTGGAAAATAAGTATTTGGTCAATAACAAAAGTTTCTCAATACTTTGTAATATACCCTTTGTTGGCAATGAAACAGGTCAAACGTTTTCTGTAAGTCTTCACGTTGTTTTCACACACTGTTGCTGGTATTTTGGCCCATTCCTCCATGCAGATCTCCTCTAGAGCAGTGATGTTTTGGGGCTGTCGCTGGGCAACACAGACTTTCAACTCCCTCCAAAGATTCTCTATGGGGTTGAGATCTGGAGACTGGCTAGGCCACTCCAGGACCTTGAAATGCTTCTTACGAAGCCACTCCTTCGTTGCCCGGGCGGTGTGTTTGGGATCATTGTCATGCTGAAAGACCCAGCCACGTTTCATCTTCAATGCCCTTGCTGATGGAAGGAGGTTTTCACTCAAAATCTCACGATACATGGCCCCATTCATTCTTTCCTTTACACGGATCAGTCGTCCTGGTCCCTTTGCAGGAAAACAGCCCCAAAGCATGATGGTTCCACCCCCATGCTTCACAGTAGGTATGGTGTTCTTTGGATGCAACTCAGCATTATTTGTCCTCCAAACACGACGAGTTGAGTTTTTACCAAAAAGTTATATTTTGGTTTCATCTGACCATATGACATTCTCCCAATCCTCTTCTGGATCAACCAAATGCACTCTAGCAAACTTCAGACGGGCCTGGACATGTACTGGCTTAAGTAGGGGGACACGTCTGGCACTGCAGGATTTGAGTCCCTGGCGGCGTAGTGTGTTACTGATGGTAGGCTTTGTTACTTTGGTCCCAGCTCTCTGCAGGTCATTCACTAGGTCCCCCCGTGTGGTTCTGGGATTTTTGCTCACCGTTCTTGTGATCATTTTGACCCCACGGGGTGAGATCTTGCGTGGAGCCCCAGATCGAGGGAGATTATCAGTGGTCTTGTATATCTTCCATTTCCTAATAATTGCTCCCACAGTTGATTTCTTCAAACCAAGCTGCTTACCTATTGCAGATTCAGTCTTCCCAGCCTGGTGCAGGTCTACAATTTTGTTTCCGGTGTCCTTTGACAGCTCTTTGGTCTTGGCCATAGTGGAGTTTGGAGTGTGACTGTTTGAGGTTGTGGACAGGTGTCTTTTATACTGATAACAAGTTCAAACAGGTGCCATTAATACAGGTAACGAGTGGAGGACAGAGGAGCCTCTTAAAGAAGAAGTTACAGGTCTGTGAGAGCCAGATATCTTGCTTGTGTGTAGGTGACCAAATACTTATTTTCCACCATAATTTGCAAATAAATTCATTAAAAATCCTAGAATGTGATTTTCTGGATTTTTTTTTTCTCATTTTGTCTGTTATAGTTGACGTGTACCTATGATGAAAATTACAGGCCTCTCTCCTCTTTTTAAGTGGGAGAGCTTGCACAATTGGTGGCTGACTAAATACTTTTTTTTCCCCCACTGTAGATATAATGATTCCCTGACTTCCTTTTATTAACCAGGAGAGAAAGATGGGTAGAAGAAAGCAAACAGAAATAATGAGAGGCGATTGTTGAGTAATTGACTACCCAGTGGACAGTTTTTTTTTAGAGGTTAAAAATTGACCTGTGAGCAGACTTTTACTGCTCTCTCTCCACTCCTCCGCTCCCCCTGTTTTCCTCTCCTCCGTTGATTCCTATTGATCTGTCGGTTATTGCTTGCCGCAGTTCATTTCTGTCACTGCAGTGTTTTTATGAGGAATAGAAAACTATTTGCCTTAGGGGATTTTCTCTAGGCTTAGAGTCTAACCTGATGCAAGAACACCGGTACAAACACACGTGCATGAACAAACAAACACACACACCCGCACACACATGCCATGGACCACCACACACTTACACATGCATGCATGCATGCAGGCACGCACGCAAGCAGGCACACACACACACACACACACACACACACACACACACACACACACAACACACACTCACACAGAAATGTAATTCAAATAGACACTTATTCATTCACAGCTACAATAATGAACAGTGGAGTATTAACAAAGTCAGATTATTAATTAGCTTATACACAATCACACCAAAGCAGCACCACAGTTTCTACTAGCTTCATATTCTAGCCAAAGGAGATTAAAAATAGAGAAATCAAAGGTTAAACCCTAACTCCAGGCAATAACCCAACAATCTCACTTTCCCATGTTTTATTTTCTCCATTTCTGTTCCATATTTCATATTAATGTCCATCTCTTTCTGGAGACTCCACCCACTGGGCACATTGTATCATTTCAATGTGGATAATTGAGTAATATTTGGCTAGATAAACCATCCAATGGAAAAACAATATCAGATATTTTGTTTAGTCTTTCAACCATTTAAAACACAGCAAAGTTCAAATGGGAATAGAATGTCAGATATTTAGTTTATTTATACAACAGATTAATGTGTTATCAATGTGCTTCATCTAATAGCAGAACCAAATGACCTGGATGGTAGTTGAGATTACATTAAAAGTATGTGGAGGCATTGATCAATTCCATTGGAGATTCTGCAGAGATTATTATAGCAATTGTGAAGATCTCCGCAGACCTGTGATGACCTATGCATGCTATCTTGAACATGCACGCTTTATATGCTTACATAAGAAGAAATGTATAGTTACAGTAACCTCAATGTGGCCATGGATGTTACTCATTTTATGGTTGAATGTTACATTAGTTTGGAAGACTTCACTTTGAGCTATTTACTGTATTGAAAAAGTAATATTGAATCGTGTTTGGTTGACCCTTCCAAATATCAACATTTAAAGGAGCTATATCTATGGCTGGGATATTTAACTCTTATTTTTGGTTGAGTTTGAGACGTGAATCCTACATATCATTTGTTAACTTGTCGACAAGTTAATAGGCTATTTATTGTATTTCAAAAGTGATACTGAATTGTGTTTGGTTGTCAACACAACCAAATATCAACATTTGAAGGAGATTGGTCTGCTGCTTGGGTAGTTCCATATGTGCCACTGACTTAGTCTGGCTTTAATTCCAGTTCGTCTACAAATTAATAATTGATATGTTCGATTCATTTCTCCTTCTCAACCAACAATCTAAGTTAAAGCGTACGACTAAATCAAATCAAACTTTAAATGCACTTTAAATAAGGTTTGCTTTGATTTAGTTATTTTCTTTTAACTTGTATTTTTGGTTGAGATGGAGATGTGAATCCAACATTACTAATTTGTAGACACACTGGAATTAAAGCCAGTCTAAGTCAGTGGCACATAATCCAACTGTGAAATCAACCAAAGCTTGAAACTCTAGGCCTATTGTATTGTTGATTTTTAGTTGAAATCTGGGTTGAATAGAAACAATAGCTGTTGATGACTTTGCAAATGCTATATAGGCCTAAAAGCATCATTGATTATATATAAATGATAAAGTATGGTCACATTTCATTAGCTCTGTTAAACCTACCCTTTGCAATGACTTCGATAGCAACAGTGAATCTATTTCGTTTTTAAGTGGAGATCTCTCAACAATCTTTCACACGATAGCACATTGGTAATAATCAGTGACAAATATCCTAGCTAAGCAAGGCTTGGTTAAAACCCTGGATGGGAGACCAAAGGGTAGCTGTAGATTTTCTGATAGTTGAAGATCTGACGTTGTTTTAAAGGCACAAATTCAACATATGTTACACAAGGCTGGGCTATGTTGAAATTTGGTTACCATGATGACATAATTATGTTGTTGAAATTTGACCTTCAAAACAAAAGTTTACATTGTTAACTTTTTTTTTTAATCCAATGTATTTTCCAAGTAAATTGATTTAAACAGTTTGTGCCCAGTGGGCAGCCAGCACGCCTGCCTTATTGACTGTAATCGATTAGTTCCACATGGATCTGATGGGGAAGTGGAGGAGTAAGCTCTCTCTCTCTCTTTCTCTCTCTCTCTCTGTCTCTCTCTCTCTGCCCAGAGAAACACAGGTTGCGTCCCAAATAGCACCCTATTCCATTTACAGGTAACTGCCAAAATAATGGAAACACTTGAGTAAATGAGGGATACAAAGTATATTGAAAGCAGGTGCTTCCACACAGGATTGGTTCCAGAGTGAATTAAGCAATTAACATCCCATCATGCTTAGGGTCATGTGTAAAAATGCTGGGCAGGCCAATATTTTGCCTACAATGGCTATGCCCCCATAGGATGACATTGCCCCCATCCACAGGGCACGAGTGGTCACTGAATGATTTGATGGGCATGAAAATGATGTAAACCATATGCCATGGCCGTCTCAATCACCAGATCTCAAACCAACTGAACACTTATGGGAGATTCTGGAGTGGCACCTGAGACAGCTTTTTCCACCAGAATCAACAAAACACCAAATTACAGTGGGAAAAAAAACTATTTAGTCAGCCACCAATTGTGCAAGTTCTCCCACTTAAAAAGATGAGAGAGGCCTGTAATTGTCATCATAGGTACACGTCAACTATGACAGACAAATTGAGAAGAAAAAAAATCCAGAAAACCACATTGTAGGATTTTTTAGGAATTTATTTGCAAATTATGGTGGAAAATAGGTATTTGGTCACCTACAAACAAGCAAGATTTCTGGCTCTCAATGAACTGAAACTTCTTCTTTAAGAGGCTCCTCTGTCCTCCACTCGTTACCTGTATTAATGGCACCTGTTTGAACTTGTTATCAGTATAAAATACACCTGTCCACAACCTCAAACAGTCACACTCCAAACTCCACTATGGCCAAGACCAAAGAGCTGTCAAAGGACACCAAAAACAAAATTGTAGACCTGCACCAGGCTAGGAAGACTGAATCTGTAATAGGTAAGCAGCTTGGTTAGAAGAAATCAACTGTGGGAGCAATTATTAGGAAATGGAAGACATACAAGACCACTGATAATCTCCCTCGATCTGGGGCTCCACGCAAGATCTCACCCCGTGGGGTCAAAATGATCACAAGAATCCCAGAACCACACGGGGGGACCTAGTGAATGACCTGCAGAGAGCTGGGACCAAAGTAACAAAGCCTACCATCAGTAACACACTACGCCGCCAGACACTCAAATCCTGCAGTGTCAGACGTGTCCCCCTGCTTAAGCCAGTACATGTCCAGGCCCGTCTGAAGATTGCTAGAGTGCATTTGGATTATCCAGAAGAGGATTGGGAGAATGTCATATGGTCAGATGAAACCAAAATATAACTTTTTGGTAAAAACTCAACTCGTCGTGTTTGGAGGACAAAGAATGCTGAGTTGCATCCAAAGAACACCATACCTACTGTGAAGCATGGGGGTGGAAACATCATGCATTGGGGCTGTTTTTCTGCAAAGGGACCAGGACGACTGATCCGTGTAAAGGAAAGAATGAATGGGGCCATGTATCGTGAGATTTTGAGTGAAAACCTCCTTCCATCAGCAAGGGCATTGAAGATGGAACGTGGCTGGGTCTTTCAGCATGACAATGATCCCAAACACACCGCCCGGGCAATGAAGGAGTGGCTTCGTAAGAAGCATTTCAAGGTCCTGGAGTGGCCTAGCCAGTCTCCAGATCTCAACCCCATAGAACATCTTTGGAGGGAGTTGAAAGTCCGTGTTGCCCAGCGACAGCCCCAAAACATCACTGCCCTAGAGGAGATCTGCATGGAGGAATGGGCCAAAATACCAGCAACAGTGTGTGAAAACTTTGTGAAGACTTACAAAAAACTTTTGACCTTTGTCATTGCCAACAAAGGGTATATAACAAAGTATTGAGAAACTTTTGTTATTGACCAAATACTTCTTTTCCACCATCATTTCAAAATAAATTCATTAAAAATCCTACAATGTGATTTTCTGGATATTTTTTTCTCATTTTGTCTGTCATAGTTGACGTGTACCTATGATGAAAATTACAGGCCTCTCTCATCTTTTTAAGTGGGAGAACTTGCACAATTGGTGGCTGACTAAATCATTTTTTTCCCCACTGTATACAGTCTGCTTAAAGTGGATCTGTCCCAAAGAGTCTAGTCTCAGATGGTGTGTGCATTGACTAAATAACTACCTCTATCTAACTCTGCTTTCCAATTGATTTAGGCCTGGACGCTGCTATGTTAGACTCATACCTCAGCCTCTCTGACACTGGTAACAAATCAATTTGTCTCAGGTCTGAGTGTGCCCGAGGTAGGGGGAACGGTGTGTGTATGTATGTGTGTGTGTCTGACAAGGGGAGAGGAATATTGCAGGATAGTGTAATTGGTTTAAGGGTCCCTGATCCCCCAATCCCATCGAAGAGGCTATTAGTAAGACAAGGGTGTGTGTGTGTGTGTGTGTGTGTGTGTGTCTGTGTGCGTGTGCGTGCTTGCGTATGTGTGTGCGTGTGTGTCTGTGCGAGAGAGAGCGCTAGGCTGCCCAGTGATGGATTGTGTGTGGAACTAATGTGCCCATCCACCTGTAAAATGAGCAACACAAGAGAGAGGAGAACATCACACAGACACACAGCATCCTGAGGTTATGACAGGACAACACACAATGACAAACACACACACACACACACACACACGAACATGCCTTCCACATTCATAGACATGCAGTTGAAGTCGGAAGTTTACATACACTTAGGTTGGAGTCATTAAAAGTCGTTTTTCAACCACTCCACAAATTTCTTGTTAACAAACTATAGTTTTGGCAAGTCGGTTAGGACATCTACCTTTTTCCATGACACAAGTAATTTTTCCAACAATTGTTTACAGACAGATTATTTCACTTATAATTCACTGTATCACAATTCCAGTGGGTCAGAAGTTGACTGTGCCTTTAAACAGCTTGGAAAATTCCAGAAAATGATGTCATGGCTTTAGAAGCTTCTGATAGGCTAATTGACATCATTTGAGTCAATTGGAGGTGTACCTGTGGATGTATTTCAAGGCCTACCTTCAAACTCTGTGCCTGTTTGCTTGACATTATGGGAAAATCTAAAGAAATCAGCCAAGACCTCTGAAAGAAAATTGTAGACCTCCACAAGTCTGGTTCATCCTTGGGAGCAATTTCCAAACGCCTGAAGGTACCACGTTCATCTGTACAAACAATAGTACGCAAGTATAAACACCATGGGACCACGCAGCCGTAATATCGCTCAGGAAGGAGACGCGTTCTGTCTCCATAGATGAATGTACTTTGGTGCGAAAAGTGCCAATCAATCCCAGAACAACAGCAAAGGACCTTGTGAAGATGCTGGAGGAAACCGGTACAAAAGTATCTATATCCACAGTAAAACGAGTCCTATGTCGACATAACCTGAAAGGCCGCTCAGGAAGAAAGAAGCCACTGCTCCAAAACCGCCATAAAAAAGCCAGACTACGCAACTACACATGGGGACAAAGATTGTACTTTTTGAAGAAATGTCCTCTGGTCTGATGAAACAAAAATAGAACTGTTTGGCCATAATAACCATCGTTATGTTTGGAGGAAAAAGGGGGTTGCTTGCAAGCTGAAGAACACCATCCCAACCGTGAAGCACGGGGGTGGCAGCATCATGCTGTGGGGGTGCTTTGCTGCAAGAGGGACTGGTGCACTTCACAAAATAGCATCATGAGGAAAAATATGTGGATATTTTCAAGCAACATCTCAAGACATCAGTCAGGAAGTTAAAGCTTGGTCGCAAATGGGTCTTCCAAATGGACAATGACCCCAAGCACACATCCAAAGTTGTGGCAAAATGGCTTAAGTACAACAAAGTCAAGGTATTGGAGTGGCCATCACAAAGCCCTGACCTCACTCCTATATAAAATTTGTGGGCAGAACTGAAAAAGCGTGAACGAACAAGGAGGCAAGGTCACAGTTGTAAATGAGAACTTGTTCTCAACTGGCTTACCTGGTTAAATAAAGGTGCATTTATTTTATTTTTTTTAACCTGACTCAGTTACACTAGCTCTGTCAGGAGGAATGGGCCAAAATTCACCCAACTTATTGTGGGAAGGTTGTGGAAGACTACGCGAAACGTTTGACCCAAGTTAAACAATTTAAAGGCAATGCTACCAAATGCTATTTGAGTGTATGTAAACTTCTGACCCACTGGGAATGTGATGAAAGAAAGAAAAACGGAAATAAATCATTCTCTCTACTATTATTCTGACATTTCACATTCTTAAAATAAAGTGGTGATCCTAACTGACGTAAGACAGGGAATTTTTACAAGGATTAAATGTCAGGAATTGTGAAAAACTGAGTTTAAATGTATTTGACGAAGGTGGATGTATACCTCCGACTTCAACTGTACATGGGCAGTCAGGCAAGATGTCAGGCAAGATGTACACAACCAGTATAGCAGTATACATACAGTGGGGAAAAAAAGTATTTAGTCAGCCACCAATTGTGCAAGTTCTCCCACTTAAAAAGATGAGAGAGGCCTGTAATTTTCATCATATTGTAGGATTTTTTATGAATTTATTTGCAAATTATGGTGGAAAATAAGTATTTGGTCAATAACAAAAGTTTCTCAATACTTTATTATATACCCTTTGTTGGTAATGACACAGGTCAAACGTTTTCTGTAAGTCTTCACAAGGTTTTCACAAACTGTTGCTGGTATTTTGGCCCATTCCTCCATGCAGATCTCCTCTAGAGCAGTGATGTTTTGGGGCTGTCGCTGGGCAACACAGACTTTCAACTCCCTCCAAAGATTTTCTATGGGGTTGAGATCTGGAGACTGGCTAGGCCACTCCAGGACCTTGAAATGCTTCTTACGAAGCCACTCCTTCGTTGCCCGGGCGGTGTGTTTGGGATCATTGTCATGCTGAAAGACCCAGCAACGTTTCATCTTCAATGCCCTTGCTGATGGAAGGAGGTTTTCACTCAAAATCTCACGATACATGGCCCCATTCATTCTTTCCTTTACACGGATCAGTCGTCCTGGTCCCTTTGCAGAAAAACAGACCCAAAGCATGATGTTTCCACCCCCATGCTTCACAGTAGGTATGGTGTTCTTTGGATGCAACTCAGCATTCTTTGTCCTCCAAACACGACGAGTTTAGTTTTTACCAAAAAGTTATATTTTGGTTTCATCTGACCATATGACATTCTCCCAATCCTCTCCTTGATCATCCAAATGCACTCTAGCAAACTTCAGACGGGCCTGGACATGTACTGGCTTAAGCAGGGGGACATGTCTGCACTGCAGGATTTGAGTCCCTGGCGGCGTAGTGTGTTACTGATGGTAGGCTTTGTTACTTTGGTCCCAGCTCTCTGCAGGTCATTCACTAGGTCCCCCCGTGTGGTTCTGGGATTTTTGCTCACCGTTCTTGTGATCATTTTGACCCCACGGGGTGAGATCTTGCGTGGAGCCCCAGATCGAGGGAGATTATCAGTGGTCTTGTATGTCTTCCATTTCCTAATAATTGCTCCCACAGTTGATTTCTTCAAACCAAGCTGCTTACCTATTGCAGATTCAGTCTTCCCAGCCTGGTGCAGGTCTACAATTTTGTTTCTGGTGTCCTTTGACAGCTCTTTGATCTTGGCTATAGTGGAGTTTGGAGTGTGACTGTTTGAGGTTGTGGACAGGTGTCTTTTATACTGATAACAAGTTCAAACAGGTGCCATTAATACAGGTAACGAGTGGAGGACAGAGGAGCCTCTTAAAGAAGAAGTTACAGGTCTGTGAGAGCCAGAAATCTTGCTTGTTTGTAGGTGACCAAATACTTATTTTCCACCATAATTTGCAAATAAATTCATTAAAAATCCTACAATGTGATTTTCTGGAATTTTTTTTCTCATTTTGTCTATCATAGTTGACGTGTACCTATGATGAAAATTACAGGCCTCTCTCATCTTTTTAAGTGGGAGAACTTGCACAATTGGTGGCTGACTAAATACTTTTTTTCCCCACTGTATATCTATTTACACATGTAAATGTTTATCATCCTTTTCATGAAAGCAAATGAGGAATAAAATAAGTCAAATCAACAGATGCGAGCTAACCCCAGTTTGTTTGTCTCTGTGTCTCTTCCCTGTTCCCTTTTTACTCCTCCTTTTAGTCTGTGAGCCAAGGAGTTGACTCATCTCAGTATCAGACACATAGAGCTGTTCTGTGCAGTATGCTGTGGGATGGATAACTCTTAGTTCACAGATCGTTGTAACCAATAACTACTTCTTTAAAGAGATGACGCATGGTAGGAACAGGTAGATCCTCCACCTGTACCCTGCCAGGTAGACCTGTATGTGTCTCTCTCTCTCTCTCTCTCTCTCTCTCTCTCTCTCTCTCTCTCTCTCTCTCTCTCTCTCTCTCGTCTCTCTCTCTCTCTCCTCTCTCTCTCTCTCTCTCTCTCTCTCTCTCTCTCTGCTCTCTCTTTCTCTCTCTCTCTGTCTCTCTCTCTCTCTCTCTCTCTCTCTCTCTCTCTCTCTCTCTCTCTCTCTCTTTCTCTCTCTCTCTGTCTCACTTTCTCTCGCTCTGTCTTTTCTGTATCACTCTCTCTCTGTATCTCTCTATCTCTGTATTTCTCTCTCTGTATCTCTCTCTCTCTGTATTTCTCTCTCTGTATCTCTCTCTCTCTCTCTCTCTGTTTCTCTCTGTATCTCTCTCTCTCTCTCTCTCTCTGATTATTGTGATGCAAAACTGTTGTGGTCCTGTCTGTCCTGTCTCTACCGGTTGGCAGAGGCACACATACCATCCATATGTTTACAATCTGTTAGGCACACTATCAACAGAGAGAGAGAGAGAGAGAGAGAGAGAGAGAGAGAGAGAGAGAGAGAGAGAGGAGAGAGAGAGAGAGAGAGAGAGAGAGAGAGAGAGAGAGAGAGAGAGAGAGAGAGAGAGAGAGAGAGAGAGAGAGAGAGAGAGAGAGAGAGAGAGAGAGGCAGAAGAGAGAGGTAGAAGAGATAGAGAGAAGAGATAGAAGTAGAAGAGAGAAAGAGCGAGAGGTAGAAGAGAGAGAGAGAGAGAGAGGTAGAGAGAGAGAGAGAGAGAGAGAGAGAGAGAGAGAGAGAGAGAGAGAGAGAGAGAGAGAGAGAGAGAGAGAGAGAGAGAGAGAGAGAGAGAGAGAGAGAAAGTTTGTAATTTGTGCATATTTGTGTATATTTTCTCTATCCCTCCCCTGACACTGTTCAACATTATTCACAGTGTGTTGTTGTATTTTCTGGTTTTGAAACACGAGTCTGAAAAACATGAGAGGCAAATTGCATAGTTATACACTTTGTGAGGATTGGGAGCCGGGGATGGGATGAGTGTAATAATTAATATGTCATATTTGTTCATACATTAGTAAGAAGAAGAACTGATGAGGTGGGTGTGAGTTCAGCTCAGCGCCTGTTGAGACAGATCCTAAACATCAATATTTAGCAAGTATAAACTGATAAGCAGCAGAAGCAGCCAAAGTCTGGAAACAAATTGTTAGTTAGAGGAAAATATTTCTGTCTCCCCTGTTTGTTAAGCCTCATGTAAGAATCATTGCCTTTTTCATAAAAGTATATGACATAACACTATAATAATGAATCATATTTAATCGTTGTTTTCTGTTTGTTCTTTCATTAATATTGTGAAATGGAAGTATCCTTGTTGAGGAAATGGATTTGTTGTTCTGTTCACATATCTTGTTGACTTCTACATAAAATTACAGAAGACAACAACATAGTCATTAATCAAGCTAACGTTTCACTTATCTGTTTCCATTCATGACTTTCACCATTTAATATAATATATAATATATAATTGTCTTCATTTGCTAGGTTGATATTAACAGTGATATTACACAAACGTTTCAGTGTTGAGGTTTAATACTAGAAAACACACACTTCTGGGAAAATGTAACATGACAGGTGAGTGTGTGTGTGTGTGTGTGTGTCAGTGTTTTACCGCATTAAAAAACACCAGTAGGTCTACATCGGGGATACTGAAACAAAATCTGGAATACCAAGACGTCCACAGTCCAAATTCCCAGGATGTTTCTCTGAAAATAATTGTTATTTTCCCATGAGTGAGACGAAGGCAATTGACCCGCGTAATTAGCATAAGTATATCATTTACCTCCTGTTGCATGAATAATATTGAATAACATTATGAGATCTCTGTGGTTTTGTCGCAGATAGCACCCTATTCCCTATATAGGCCCATAGGGCTCTGGCCAAAAGTAGTGCACTATACAGGTAACTGCCAAAATGAAGGAAACACCCACATAAAATGGTTTAATAGGGCATTGGGCCACCACGAGCCAGAACAGCTTCAATACGCCTTGGCATAGATTCTAGTGTCTGGAACTCTATTGGAGGGATGCAACACCATTCTTTCACAAG
Organism: Coregonus lavaretus; assembly: GCF_964263955.1. Classification (NCBI taxonomy): domain Eukaryota; kingdom Metazoa; phylum Chordata; class Actinopteri; order Salmoniformes; family Salmonidae; genus Coregonus; species Coregonus lavaretus. The sequence goes on from NW_028159486.1 coordinate 36,641, forward strand.
AAATTCCATACAGTGGGGGAAAAAAGTATTTAGTCAGCCACCAATTGTGCAAGTTCTCCCACTTAAAAAGATGAGAGAGGCCTGTAATTTTCATCATAGGTACACGTCAACTATGACAGACAAAATGAGAAAAAAATGTCCAGAAAATCACATTGTAGGATTTTTAATGAATTTATTTTGAAATGATGGTGGAAAATAAGTATTTGGTCAATAACAAAAGTTTCTCAATACTTTGTTATATAACCTTTGTTGGCAATGACAAAGGTCAAACGTTTTTTGTAAGTCTTCACAAAGTTTTCACACACTGTTGCTGGTATTTTGGCCCATTCCTCCATGCAGATCTCCTCTAGGGCAGTGATGTTTTGGGGCTGTCGCTGGGCAACACGGACTTTCAACTCCCTCCAAAGATGTTCTATGGGGTTGAGATCTGGAGACTGGCTAGGCCACTCAAGGACCTTGAAATGCTTCTTACGAAGCCACTCCTTCATTGCCCGGGCGGTGTGTTTGGGATCATTGTCATGCTGAAAGACCCAGCCACGTTCCATCTTCAATGCCCTTGCTGATGGAAGGAGGTTTTCACTCAAAATCTCACGATACATGGCCCCATTCATTCTTTCCTTTACACGGATCAGTCGTCCTGGTCCCTTTGCAGAAAAACAGCCCCAAAGCATGATGTTTCCACCCCCATGCTTCACAGTAGGTATGGTGTTCTTTGGATGCAACTCAGCATTCTTTGTCCTCCAAACACGACGAGTTGAGTTTTTACCAAAAAGTTATATTTTGGTTTCATCTGACCATATGACATTCTCCCAATCCTCTTCTGGATAATCCAAATGCACTCTAGCAATCTTCAGACGGGCCTGGACATGTACTGGCTTAAGCAGGGGGACACGTCTGACACTGCAGGATTTGAGTGTCTGGCGGCGTAGTGTGTTACTGATGGTAGGCTTTGTTACTTTGGTCCCAGCTCTCTGCAGGTCATTCACTAGGTCCCCCCGTGTGGTTCTGGGATTCTTGTGATCATTTTGACCCCACGGGGTGAGATCTTGCGTGGAGCCCCAGATCGAGGGAGATTATCAGTGGTCTTGTATGTCTTCCATTTCCTAATAATTGCTTCCACAGTTGATTTCTTCAAACCAAGCTGCTTACCTATTGCAGATTCAGTCTTCCCAGCCTGGTGCAGGTCTACACTTTTGTTTCTGGTGTCCTTTGACAGCTCTTTGGTCTTGGCCATAGTGGAGTTTGGAGTGTGACTGTTTGAGGTTGTGGACAGGTGTCTTTTATACTGATAACAAGTTCAAACAGGTGCCATTAATACAGGTAACGAGTGGAGGACAGAGGAGCCTCTTAAAGAAGAAGTTACAGGTCTGTGAGAGCCAGAAATCTTGCTTGTTTGTAGGTGATCAAATACTTATTTTCCACCTTAATTTGCAAATAAATTCATTAAAAATCCTACAATGTAATTTTATGGATTTTTTTTTCTCAATTTGTCTGTCATAGTTGACGTGTACCTATGATGAAAATTACAGGCCTCTCTCATCTTTTTAAGTGGGAGAACTTGCAAAATTGGTGGCTGACTAAATACTTTTTTTCCCCCACTGTACCTGGACTTAATAGGCACTTTCTATGGAGAATCTACATTGGTTTAGTTTTTTTATCCCAGCATGGTATATTTAAGCAATAAGGCCCGAGGAGGTGTGGTATATGGCCAATATTCCACGGCTAAGGACTGTTCTTAAGCACGAGACAACGCGGAGTGCTTGGACTCAGCCCTTAGCCATTTTATATCGGCCATATATCACAAACCCCCGAGGTGCCTTATTGCTATTATAAACTGGTTACCAACGTATTAAAACAGTAAAAATAAATGTTTTGTCATACCCGTGGCATATGGTCTGATATTCCACGGCTGTCAGCCAATCAGCATTCAGGGCTTGAATCACCCTGTTTATAATACGCTACCATCCATTCATCCTATTACACAACCATCCATTTACCATTCATCTGATATGAATCAATTAAGTACTTTGTGCATATTCACCTTGACTGTAGTCCTAACTTTGTTGAAGTCTGCTCATTGTCACTTTGAGTGGCAGTTTCAAGGTGATTCTGTTGTTCACAGCTCTGTTCTGAAACAATAGCATGTGATCACTGTCAAAGAGATTGATGACATAACAACATCACCAAGTGGTCAGCTAGATCTGAATCTTTTCATTCTGTCTCACTCTTCAGTGATTTTATTGTTGTAGATAGTTTTCCTCTCTTTCATTGGTTCTTTGTTTGCCCTTACTTTGTTTATTTCATTGTTTTACTGTAAAGTGTGCTGCGATTTTAAATGAACATTGAAAAAAGTTTGATTGGATTTGATTGGATCTCTTAAGGTCTACAGACACATGTTATGTAATGTTCTCATTTACACAGTTCCACATTCTTATAAGCCCACAGCATTTGCATATTATATAATGAGACCAGGTAGTATGCCTTGCTGTCACGGATTCAGCCGAGGCTGCTCCTCCTCCTTGCTCGGGTAGGATTCGGCGTTCGTCGTCCCCGGAGTACTATCTGCTGCCGATCTACGTTTCGGTGTTTGTCTTGTTTGGTCTTGATTGTTTACACCTGTTTCCCATTATGTTTTATTGTGTTCCCTTTATAACCCTCTGTTTCTCATTGTGTATTGTGCGTAATTGTTTTGGTCTTTGCGGCAGTTGCCCATGTGTGCGGGTCGTATTATTTCCTCTCTGTATGAGGGTGCCTTTGTACTTTGTATTTGCACTGTATCCAGTTAAGTATCTGCCAGTAGCTCGGTGTCCTGCTCTTGACTTCGCCTACCGCATACACGTCGCTGTGACAGAATTACGCACCTTTAAACATGGAGTCAGCAAGAGCTGCGGTGCCAGCTGGATCAATAGAAGAGCGCATAGAACAACAAGCGGCCATGATCCAGGCTCCCGGCACCGCCATGGAACAGGTGGTGAAAACCGTGGAGCGGTGGAAAAGAAGAAGTTGGCCTACACCTCCTCTAACGATACCACCACCATCAGCTATGCCCATCGCTTCATCTCCGGGGTCCAGTGGGATTCGGCTCTCGCTCCCGAGGGCTTATGATGGCACAGCTGCCGGGTGTCAGGGTTTCCTGCTCCAGGTGGAACTCTACCTGGCAACCATCCACCCGGCGCCCTCGGGATACGAGAGCGTGTCCGCCCTCATCTCCTGTCTGTCCGGCAAGGCGCTGGAGTGGGCCAACGCCGAGTGGGGGGGAATAGACACCGCTACTGTCACCAATGCGGAGTTCACCTGCCGCTTCAGGGCAGTATTCGATCATCCACCAGAGGGTAAAGCGGCGGGTGAACGTCTATTCCACCTCCGACAGGGGAGGAGGAGCGTGCAGGAGTGCGCACTGGACTTCCGGACGCTGGCTGCCAACGCGGGATGGAATGAGAGGGCCCTCATCGACCACTACTGATGTAGCCTGAGGGAGGATGTGCGTCGGCAATTGGCCTGCAGGGACACCAACCTAAACTTCGATCAACTGGTGGACATGTCGATTCGCCTGGACACCCTGTTGGCTACCCGCGGACGTCCGGACTCGTGGCTGTCCATTCCATCCCCCAGCACTTCCGAGCCGACCCCTATGGAGCTCGGAGGTGCTGGTACTAGGAGAGAGACCAGGAGAGAGGCCGTCCCCTGCACCAACTGTGGCCGCAGAGGACACACTGCTGGTCGGTGAGTCATTCCAGGTGAGTAGGCGCCCAACTCACCCAGAGCTCCCTGTTGCGCATATGTGCATTAATGTTGTGTTTCCCGAGGTTTCTCCTCATTCCCAGCATAAGGCGCTAGTCGATTCAGGCGCAGCTGGGAATTTTATTGATCGCCAGTTCACCCATAAGGTAGGGCTTCCTATAGTTCCAATGGATGTGCCCTTCCCTATCCATGCCCTAGATAGCCGCCCTTTGGGGTCTGGGTTGATTAGGGAGGTCACGGCGCCGCTCAGGATGAAAACGCAGGAGGGCCATGAGGAGATAATTTGGTTGTATTTGATTGACTCTCCTGCGTTTCCCGTGGTGTTGGGGCTTCCCTGGTTGACGTCTCATGACCCCAACATGTCATGGCAACAGAGGGCTCTCAAGGGATGGTCTGATCAGTGTGTCGGGAGGTGTGTGGGTGTTTCCGTAGGGGCCACGACGGTGGAAAGTCCGAACCAAGTTCCCACCATGCACATTCCACCTGAGTATGCCGATTTGGCTCTCGTCTTCTGTAAAAAGAAGGCGACTCAATTACCACCCCATCGACAGGGGGATTGTGCGATAAACCTCCAAGTAGGCGCTGCGCTTCCCCGTAGTCATGTGTATCCTCTGTCTCAGGAGGAGACGGCGGCTATGGAAACATATGTCGCCGAATCGCTGAGACAGGGATACATACGGCCGTCTACTTCCCCTGCGTCCTCAAGTTTCTTTTTTGTGAAGAAGAAAGATGGGGGTTTACGCCCGTGTATTGACTACCGTGGTCTCAATCAGATCACCATCAAATACAGCTATCCTCTCCCTCTGATTGCTAGTATGACGGAGTCATTACACGGGGTGCGATTCTTCACAAAATTGGACCTCAGGAGCGCGTACAACCTGGTGCGCATTAGCGAGGGAGATGAGTGGAAGACAGCATTCAGTACCACCTCGGGTCACTATGAGTACCTTGTCATGCCATTCGGTTTAATGAATGCTCCTTCAGTCTTCCAATCGTTTGTGGATGAGATATTCCGGGACTTGCATGGACAGGGTGTAATGGTGTATATTGATGACATTCTAATATACTCTGCTACCCACGCAGAGCATGTGTCCCTGGTTCGTCGGGTGCTTGGTAGACTGTTGGAGCATTACCTGTATGCAAAGGCGGAGAAATGTCTGTTCTTCCAGGAGTCCATCTCCTTCCTGGGACACCGGTTGTCCGCGTCAGGGGTGGAGATGGAGATTGATCGTGTTTCAGCCGTGCGCAATTGGCAGACACTCTCCACGGTGAAGGAGGTGCAGCGGTTCTTGGGTTTTGCCAATTACTACCGGAGGTTTATCCAGGGCTTTGGGCAGGTAGCAGCTCCCATTACCTCCCTGCTAAAGGGGGATCCGGTGCGTTTGCAGTGGTCGGCTGAGGAGGACAGGGCTTTTAGGCATCTGAAGGACCTGTTTACCTCGGCTCCGGTGCTGGCACATCCGGATCCCTCTTTGGCGTTCCAAGTTGAGGTGGATGCGTCCGAGGCTGGGATCGGTGCTGTACTGTCTCATCGCTCGGGTACGCCACCTAAACTCCGCTCCTGTGCTTTCTTTTCTAAGAAGCTCAGTCCGGCGGAACGCAATTATGATGTGGGGGACAGGGAGCTGTTAGCTGTGGTGCAAGCCCTGAAGGTGGCATTGGCTTGAGGGGGCTAAACACCCTTTTCTCATTTTGACTGACCATCGTAACCTGGAGTACATCCGGGCGGCAAGGAGGCTGAACCCTCGCCAGGCTAGGTGGGCTATTTTTTTTCACCCGATTTGTATTTACGCTCACCTATAGACCAGGGTCACAGAACGCTAAGGCAGACGCCCTGTCCCGACTATATGACACAGAGGAGAGGTCCATTGAGCCTACTCCCATACTTTCGGAGTCTTGTCTGGTGGCACCGGTGGTATGGGAGGTTGATGCGGACATCGAGCAGGCGTTACGTATCGATCCTACTCCCCCACAGTGTCCAGAGGGTCGGAAGTACGTGCCGCTCGAGGTTCGTGATCGATTAATGTATTGGGCTCACACACTTCCTCTGGCCATCCTGGTATTGGTCGGACAGTGCACTGCCTTAGTGGAAAGTACTGGTGGCCCACTTTGGCTAAGGACGTGAGGGTTTATGTTTCCTCCTGCTCGGTGTGCGCTCAGTGTAAGGCGCCTAAACACCTACCCAGAGGGAAATTACAACCCCTACCCGTTCCACAACGACCGTGGTCTCACCTCTCGGTGGATTTTGTCACGGACCTTCCCCCCTCCCAGGGGAATACGACGATCTTGGTCGTTGTGGATCGGTTTTCAAAGGCCTGCAGTCTCATTCCTATGCCAGGTCTCCCTACAGCCCTACAAACTGCTGACGCCCTGTTTACACACGTCTTCTGGCACTACGGGGTACCTGAGGATATAGTGTCTGATCGGTGTCCCCAGTTCACCTTTAGAGTCTGGAGGGCGTTTATGGAACGTCTGGGGGTCTCGATTAGCACCCCTTCTCAAAAAACCAACACTCGATCCCACTGATGTCAACAACTACAGACCAGTATCCCTTCTTTCTTTTCTTTCCAAAACTATTGAGCGTGCCGTCTTTAGCCAACTCTCTTGCTATCTCTCTCAGAATGACCTTCTTGATCCAAACCAGTCAGGTTTCAGGACTGGTCATTCAACTGAGACTGCTCTTCTCTGTGTCACGGAGGCTCTCCGCACTGCTAAAGCTAACTCTCTCTCCTCTGCTCTTGTCCTTCTAGACCTGTCTGCTGCCTTTGATACTGTGAACCATCAGATCCTCCTCTCCACCCTCTCCGAGCTGGGCATCTCCGGCGCGGCTCACTCCTGGATTGCGTCCTACCTGACCGGTCGCTCCTACCAAGTGGCGTGGCGAGAAGCTGTCTCCGCACCACGTGCTCTCACCACTGGTGTCCCCCAGGGCTCAGTTCTAGGCCCTCTCCTTTTCTCCCTATACACCAAGTCACTTGGCTCTGTCATATCCTCACATGGCCTCTCCTATCATTGCTACGCTGACGATACACAACTAATCTTCTCCTTTCCCCCTTCTGATAACCAGGTGGCGAATCGCATCTCTGCATGTCTGGCCGACATATCAGAATGGATGACGCATCACCACCTCAAGCTGAACCCTGGCAAGACGGAGCTGCTCTTCCTCCCGGGGAAGGACTGCCCGTTCCATGATCTCGCCATCACGGTTGACAACTCCGTTGTGTCCTCCTCCCAGAGTGCGAAGAGCCTTGGCGTGACCCTGGACAACACCCTGTCGTTCTCCGCTAACATCAAGGCGGTGACCCGATCCTGCAGGTTCATGCTCTACAACATTCGGAGAGTACGACCCTGCCTTACACAGGAAGCGGCACAGGTCCTAATCCAGGCACTTGTCATCTCCCGTCTGGATTACTGCAACTTGCTGTTGGCTGGGCTCCCTGCCTGTGCCATTAAACCCCTACAACTCATCCAGAATGCCGCAGCCCGTCTGGTGTTCAACCTTCCCAAGTTCTCTCACGTCACCCCCCACCTCCGCACACTCCACTGGCTTCCAGTTGAAGCTTGCATCCGTTACAAGACCATGGTGCTTGCCTATGGAGCAGTGAGGGGAACGGCACCTCCGTACCTTCAGGCTCTGATCAGTCCCTACACCCAAACGAGGGCATTGCGTTCATCCACCTCTGGCCTGCTGGCTCCCCTTCCTCTGCGGAAGCATAGTTCCCGCTCAGCCCAGTCAAAACTATTCGCTGCTCTGGCACCCCAATGGTGGAACAAGCTCCCTCACGACGCCAGGACAGCGGAGTCACTCGCCACCTTCCGGAGACATTTGAAACCCCACCTCTTTAAGGAATACCTGGGATAGGATGAAGTAATCCTTCTTGAATCAAGGCTTCTCAGAGTATGAGTGTGTCCCAAATGGCACCCAATTCTATATAGTGCACTACTTTTGACCTATACAGTGTACTTATTTTGACTGGAGCCAGGTCAAAAGCAGTGCTCCAAATGGGGAATAGGATGCCATTTGGGACGCAGTCAGGGTGTTCACAGACCAACCTCTCAGCTAGTCACTTGCAAAAGTATTCACCCCCCTTTGGCATTTTTCCTATTTTGTTGCCTTACAACCTGGAATTTAAATCAAATTTGTATCATTTGATTTACACAACATGCCTACCACTTTGAAGATGCAAAATAATTTTTGGGGTCAAACAAACAAGAAATAAGACAAAAAACAACAACAACTTGAGAGTGCATAACTATTCACCTCCCCTCCAAAGCCAATACTTTGTAGAGCCACCTTTGGCAACAATTAAAGCTGCAAGTCTTTTGGGGAATGTCTCTATAAGCTTGGCACATCTAGCCACTGGGATTTTTGCCCATTCTTCAAGGCAAAACTGCTCCAGCTCCTTCAAGTTGGATGGGTTCCACTGGTGTACAGCAATCTTTAAGTCATAACACAGATTCTCAATTGGATTAAGGGCTTTGACTAGGCCATTCCAAGACATTTAAATGTTTCCCCTTAAACCACTTGAGTGTTGCTTTAGCAGTATGCTTAGGGTCATTGTTGTCACGATCGTCGAACAGAGAGGACCAAGGCGCAGCGTGGAATGCGAACATACTTGTATTTTTAATGATCACACGAACAAAACAACAAAACGATACGTGACGTCCTTGGCAAAAGACACTAACCAAACACGGAACAAGATCCCACAAACACTGTGGCAAAACAGGCTACCTAAGTATGGTTCCCAATCAGAGACAACAAGCAACAGCTGATTCACGTTGCCTCTGATTGAGAACCACACCGGCCAACATAGAAACAAATTAACTAGATAAACAACCTAGCACACAAAACACATAGAAACAACCCACCCTGGCTCAACATAACAGAGTCCCAGAGCCAGGGCGTGACAGTACCCCCCCCCCAAAGGCGTGGACTGCGACCGCGCCAAACATAAACCGAACAGGGGAGGGCCGGGTGGGCATTCCTCCTCTGAGGCGGTTCCGGCTCCGGGCTTGACCCCCACCCTCCAACAAATCCCCCATAGCGCCCCTGGTCCGGTCTGGCCCTGCTGGCTGGATCTGGACTGGACATCGGTGGAACGGAACGCTCAGGCTCCGATGTGGAGCAGCTAACCGGTACCTGACCAGGCCCGGTGACCCAGGCACGGGCTGTGCCGGACTGACGACGCGCACCACAGTCTTTGTGCGGGGAGCAGGAACATGCCGGACCGGGCTGACGACTCGCACCATTGGCTTGGTGCGGGGAGCAGGGACGGGCCGAACCGGGCTGACGAAGCGCACCACTGGCTTGGTGCGGGGAGCAGGAACAGGCCGGACCGGGCTGACGACGCGCACCACAGGCTTGGTGCGGGGAGCAGGGACGGGCCGAACCGGGCTGACGAAGCGCACCACTGGCTTGGTGCGGGGAGCAGGAACGGACCAAAACGGGCTGACGACCCGCACCACTGGCTTGGTGCGGGAAGCAGGAACGGGCCGGACCGGGCTGGCGACGCGCACCACTGGCTTGGTGCGAGGGGCAGGAACAGGCCGGACCGGGCTGGCGACGCGCACCAAAGGCTTGGTGCGAGGGGCAGGAACATGCCGGACCGGGCTGGCGACGCGCACCACAGGCTCGGTGCGAGGGACAGGAACAAGCCGGACCGTAGTGGGGACACACACCACTGGCCCTACGCGGGGATCAGGAACGGGCCGGACCGGACTGGCAACACACCCCAGTACCTCTCGCCGTGCCTCTACATTCTCCTTCCCCCTGGTGACCAGTGACTCCCGTAACCTGGCGGCCTCCTTTGCCAACCCGCTGAACCACTCTATCCCGGCCTCCTGCTGCCCCGTCGTCCACGGCGTGAGCCCCCCCCCTAAATATTTTCTGGCCGTCTCTCCTCCCCGTGGGCCAGGCCTCCATGGCTCTCGCCAGACTCTCGCTCCTCTGCTCCCAAGTCCAGCCTCTCTCCTCCTCCCGCGGCTTGACCCAGTCGAGGTTGATATCCTTTAGAGCCCTCTCTGGCGTTGGCTCCTGGACACGCTGCTTGGTCCAGTTATGGTGGGATCTTCTGTCACGATCGTCGAACAGAGAGGACCAAGGTGCAGCGTGGAATGCGAACATACTTTTATTTTTAATGATCACACGAACAAAACAACAAAACGATACGTGACGTCCTTGGAAAAAGACACTAACCAAACACGGAACAAGATCCCACAAACACTGTGGAAAAACAGGCTACCTAAGTATGGTTCCCAATCAGAGACAACAAGCAACAGCTGATTCACGTTGCCTCTGATTGAGAACCACACCGGCCAACATAGAAACAAATGAACTAGATAAACAACCTAGCACACAAAACACATAGAAACAACCCACCCTGGCTCAACATAACAGAGTCCCAGAGTCAGGGTGTGACAATTGTCTTGCTGGAAGGTGAACCTCTGTCCCAGTCTCAAATCTCTGGAAGACTGAAACAGGTTTCCCTTAAGAATTTCCCTGTATTTAGTGCCATCCATCAGTCCTTCAATTCTGACCAGTTTCCCAGTCCCTGCCGATGAAAAACATGGCGTTCTCGGGGTGATGAGAGGTGTTGGGTTTGCACCAGACATAGCGTTTTCCATGATGGCCAAAAAGCTCAATTTTAGTCTCATCTGACCAGAGGACCTTCTTCCATATGTTTGGGGAGTCTCCCACATGCCTTTTGGTGAACACCAAACGTGTTTGCTTATTTTTTTCTTTAAGCAATAGCTTTTTACTGGCCACTCTTCCGTAAAGCCCAGCTCTGTGGAGTGTACGGCTTAAAGTGGTCCTATGGACAGATACTCCAATCTCCGCTGTGGAGCTTTGCAGCTCCTTCAGGGTTATCTTTGGTCTCTTTGTTGCCTCTCTGATTAATGCCCTCCTTGCCTGGTCCGTGAGGTTTGGTGGGCGTCCCTCTCTTGGCAGGTTTGTTTTGGTGCCATATTCTTTCCATTTATTAATAATGGATTTAATGGAGCTCCGTGGGATGTTCAAAGTTTTGGATATTTTTTTATAACCCAACCCTGATCTGTACTTCTCCACAACTTTGTCCCTGATCTGTTTGGAGAGCTCCTTGATCTTCAAGGTGCCGCTTGCTTGGTGGTGCACCTTGCTTAGTGGTGTTGCAGACTCTGGGGCCTTTCAGAACAGATGTATACAGTGGGGAGAACAAGTATTTGATACACTGCCGATTTTGCAGGATTTCCTACATACATAGCATGTAGAGGTCTGTAATTTTTATCATAGGTACACTTCAACTGTGAGAGACGGAATCTAAAAAAAATCCAGAAAATCCCATTGTATGATTTTTAAGTAATTAATTTGTAGTGTATCAAATACTTGTTCTCCCCACTGTATATACTGAGGTCATGTGACAGATTGCACACAGGTGGACTTTATTTAACTAATCATGTGACTTCTGAAGGTTATTGTTTGCACCAGATCTTATTTAGGGGCTTCATAGCAAAGGGGGTGAATACATATTCACACACCAGTTTTCTGTTATACATTTTTTAGATTTTTTTTAAACAAGTTGTTTTTTTCATTTCACTTCACCAATTTGGACTATTTTGTGTATCTCCATTACATGAAATCCAAATAAAAATCAATTAAAATTACAGGTTGTAATGCAACAAAATAGGACAAACACCAAGGGGGCTGAATACTTTTGCAAGCACTGTAGCTATCCAAATTAATTATACTAGAAAACAGCTTCAACAAACACAAATGCATTGACTTTGCTGTTATTCTGGCTGCAGTGTTTGACGTCACTGTGTTAGCAGTAGTTGGCTAGCTAACAAGCAAGGGATAAGAATGCTACCAGCCAGCATGGCAACAGAACATTTAGAACAAACGACTGGGTTGCGTCCATAGATATAGACCAAAAAGACTTCATGACTGGGTCATGTCTCTGGCAAACTAACCGATAATAGAATGAACGACCAGCCGGCTTGGATAGCAACCCTAGATTTGTGTCGGACTATATCTCGTGGAAGTAAGAAATAGTATGAATACATTATTCAAAATAATGTTTTCTATAAAAATATGTCAATCATTATTTGAATATGTTGGTAACCCTTTAAGCCGGTGTTTGGAGGATATATTGGCACGGTTTGCCGGTCCTAGACAACACCAGTGCCAATATATCCTGCAAACACCAGCTTCTCTGTTATTATCACCTAAACATACACTATATATACAAAAGTATCTGAACACCACTTCAAATTAGTGGATTCGGCTATTTCAGCCATGCTCGTTGCTGACAGGTGTATAAAATTGAGCACACAGCCATTCAATCTCCATAGACAAACATTGGCAGTAGAATGGCCTTACTGAACAGCTCATTGACTTTCAACGTGGCACCTTCATTGGATGCCACCTTTCCAACAAGTCAGTTTGTTAAATTTCTGCCCTGCTAGAGCTGCACCGGTCAATTGTAAGGGCTGTTATTGTGAAGTGGAAACTTCTAGGAGAAACAACGGCTCAGCCCTGAAGTGGTAGGCCACACAAGCTCACAGAACGGGATCGTTGAGTGCTGAAGCGCGTAGAGGGTAAACATCTTTTGTCCTCGGTTGCAACACTCACTACCGAGTTCCAAACTGCCTCTGGAAGCAACACCAGCAAAATAACAGTTTGTCGGGAACTTCATGAGATGGGTTTCCATGGCCGAGCAGCTGCACACAAGCCTAAGATCACCATGTGCAATGCAAAGCGCCGGCTGGAATGGTGTAAAGCTGGAGCAGTGGAAACACGTTCTCTGGTGTGATGAATCACGCTTCACCATCTGGCAGTACGATGAACGAATCTGGGTTTGGCGAATGCCAGGAGAACGCTACCTGCCCCAATGCATAGTATCAACTGTAAATTCCTGTGTTGTTCAGTTGGTACAGCATGGCGTTTGCAACGCCAGGGTTGTGGGTTCAATTCCCATGGGGGGCCAGTATGAAAATGTATGCACTCACTAACTCTAAGTCGCTCTGGATAAGAGCGTCTGCTAAATGACTAAAATGTAAAATGTAAAGTTTGGTGGATGAGGAATAATGGTCCTGGGCTGTTTTTCATGGTTTGGGCTAGGCCCCTTAGTTCCAGTGAAGGGACATTTAAACGCTACAGCATACAATGACATTCTGGACGATTCTATGCTTCCAACTATATGGCAACATTTTGGGGAAGGCCCTTTCCTGTTTCAGCATGATAATTCCCCCTGTGCACAAAGCGAGGTCCATACAGAAATGTTTGTCGAGATTGGTGTGGAAGAACTTGACTGGCCTGCACAAAGCCCTGACCTCAACGAACACCTTTGGGATGAATTAGAACGCCGACTGCGAGCCAGGCCTAAATGCTCAACATCAGTGCTCGACCTCACTAATGCTCTTGTGGCTGAATGGAACCAAGTCCCGCAGCAATGTTCCAAGATCTCGTGGAAAGCCTTCCCAGAAGACTGGAGGCTGTTATAGCAGCAAAGGGGGGACCAACTCCAACTTAATACCCATGATGATAAGATGCTCAACGTGCATGGTCATGTAGTGTATCTCTTCCATGGTAATACATTTCACTACCTTTGAGGTGTCGATCTCTGTGCTGATAGTGTAGAAACCTTGGAGTCATTAAGAAATCTATGGATGAATTCTTAATTGATTTTGACTGTCCAGTTTGCACTACTGAACTGAGATGCTCTCTTATCACACACACACTTTTATCCAGAGTGACTTACAGGAGCAATCAGGGTTAAGTGCCTTGCTCAAGGGCATGTCAATAGATTTTTCACATAGTCGGCTTGGGAATTCAATCCATCAACCTTACGATTACTGGCCCAACACTGTTAACCGCTAGGCTACATGCCGCCCCACTGACAGATTTTCCCCCAAGATACTTTTCCCTGGTAAAGATACTTTTCCCTGGTAAAGAGTTATATTTGCCTCCCAGAAGCAACTACTGTACATATTTGACATATTGATCTGGTTACATACACACACCCTTCCAAATCAGCCAGTGTTAATGTCTTCTGGCTGAGGGTCTCAGTAGAAGCAGCAGTAGAGCCGGTGAACTGTTTTATTTCAACGCTAATTTGGATCCTCAGCTCCCATATTACCGGAGACTGCTTGTTATTCTACCACAGAGGCAGAGTAAGCTCAGTGGTATGTGTGTGTGGTGTGTGTGTGTGTGTGTGTGTGTGTGTGTGTGTCTGTGTGTCCGAACGTGTGTGTTCCTGCCTGATACACCATAGTACCGGGCATGATGAGTACCTGGGGGTTCCACTAGGGAGTGTGTCCCATTTAGCAGTTGATACTCATTTAACCTCACAATGATGTTCTAAACACTCCTGAAGCCAACTAGAACTAATCCACCCCACTGCTCACGCTACCTTGGGAGCAATTTATATATAGCTCATCTCTGGGCTATTTTGTCTACCTCCAAATCACTGGAGTGCACTGCTCTTCTGTATGCAACAACTCATCCTCAATTACGTTTCAGGCACACAGTGTGTGCAGGCAGATTTCTCAAGAGTGACTTCGAAATTGGATGTCTATCCATGTCCTGAGAACATCGGGAAAAGCCTTCAGAACCGGCCACTAGGGGCAACAGTGAGCGCTATCAAGTACGCTTGGGTTTTGCTAGGGCATTGTGGATGGAGGTGGTGTGTGTGTGCAATCACATGAATCTGGATCTCTCCGTCCCTCATCCTCTCTCTCTCTCTCTCTCTCTCTCTCTCTCTCTCTCTCTCTCTCTCTCTCTCTCTCTCTCTCTCTCTCTCTCTCTCTCTCTCTCTCACGCTCTGTATGTGTGTGTCCGTGCCTGCCTGCGTGCGGTCCAGGCTCAGCATCGAAAAACTAGAAACCCACTGCAGTGCAGCAGAGAGGAGCTCTTCACCAGTCCACCTGTTTCACTTTAGCACCACACTCTCTGCCAGTGGTATTGTACATGTAATGTAGATGTATCATTGTACTGCGCCTTGTCGTTTGAAGACATTCAAGATTTAATTAATCATATTCAAATGGAATCAGGAGTTTAATTGAATGTACAGGACGTCATGGTAAAACATGTTGATGCTTTCACAACTTCAATGTGGATAGTTCCATCCAGCTCAACCATTTCAGCACCAGAGAAATAACAGCTCCCGACCATAACAACCATTGTATGGATGCCTCTCCCTCTCCTTGGTCTAAAGCTATGGCCATACAGTAGATGTGTGAAGACTTATGAAAATGCATATGCATGCATCATTGTCTGTTTTTATCTGTCAAAAGTTTAACTTCATCAACTATTTTCAGAGTTGCAGACACACAAAGGCCGACATAGGCTAAAGAAAACTAGGTTTAGACAAGAATTTACCCGTATTTCACTACATACTTGTAGTATGTAGTGAAATACGGGTAAATTCTTGTCTAAACCTAGTTTTCTTTAGCCTATGTCATTATGAATAACATACAATAAATCATTAGATTGTTATCTACAATATTACAACCTTAATATGCTTTTAATTAACAGTGTTGATTAAATAAGAACGTTAGTTTGTTGTGACCGTTGCTAGTTTAGACCGCTCAGCTCTTGGTTGTATGTCTTCCATATTTCGGCGTAGGGAGGTGGTAACATTAGGAGGTGTTTCGACGATTTGGACCAATCAAAATCAACTTGATACCCTCATCATTTTCATCTCCAGATCCGTGGCTTTCTATTCCTCTAACCCGGTCAATTAATGTTGAGAGGGGCCATTTCTATGGCAATTTAAATGGGAAGACTCAGAAATTCACAATGAGAGGGTAGATATTGAAATTCAGTCTGTTAGCTTTGTTAATTCATATACATATATACTGTAGACTCAATTTAGTGTTGTATTCCTCAGATTTTATTTAGAAAAAGCCCATGTTAGCGCACACGAACCTGCAGCCACTAACTAGCTTGTCAGTTGACGTTCGAAATTAGCGCCATTCTGCCAAAGGAGCAGTGACAGAGTTCCAATGAGAAGCGACCACTTTTTGACAATGGTCTTAAGGACATTCTATTCACTCTAATCATGCTAAATTCTCTGAGTAAATCTATATATGGTAGAGACATAGGGTTTGGACTATTGTTTTCAGATGCAATTCTCTATTGAATAAAACAATCATTTTCTGGGCGAACAGCTTAGATATTGTGAATTATTTGACAGTCAATCTGTAATTTTCAGACAGAAAATCATGACCGTAGCCAAACACAGAGGTGGGCAGGTCCTCATGTTGTTGTTTTTGTTGTTTTTTACTTCCTGGCAATCCAGAGAAACAAGCAAAACTTACCTGATAACACAGGTCAGCCTGGTATCAACTGATAAGCATCAGCCTGTGATGCTTTTGCAATAAGATATTAATCACAAGACTTGACGCATCAGTAAATACTGTACATTGCATTCAAGGCAAAAATGTTAGTGATAAAGCTGCAATGGGTAAATTGGTGAAAAACTCAGACAGACAGACATGTCTATCGGTTTTTAAAGCTGTTCTCTCTCGCTCTCTATTCTCAAATCTCCCCACACTCCCTCTCTCTCTATTCTCAAATCTCCCCACACTCCCTCTCTCTCTATTCTCAAATCCCCCCACACTCCCTAATTCTCTCTATTCTCAAATCGCCCCACGCTCCCGCTCTCTCTCTATTCTCAAATCCCCCCCGCTCCCTCCCTCTCTATTCTCAAATCCCTCCACGCTACCTTTCTCTCTCTATTCTCAAATCCCCCCACACTCCCTCTCTCTCTATTCTCAAATCCCCCCACGCTACCTCTCTCTCTGTATTCTCAAATCCCCCCACGCTCCCGCTCTCTCTCTATTCTCAAATCCCCCCACGCTCCCTCCCTCTCTATTCTCAAATCCCCCCACGCTACCTCTCTCTCTCTATTCTCAAATCCCCCGACGCTACCTCTCCCTCTCTATTCTCAAATCCCCCCACGCTACCTCTCTCTCTATTCTCAAATCCCCTCACGCTACCTCTCTCTCTATTCTCAAATCCCCCCACGCTACCTCTTCCTCTCTATTCTCAAATCCCCCCACGCTACCTCTCTCTCTATTCTCAAATCCCCCCACGCTACCTCTCTCTCTATTCTCAAATCCCCCCACGCTCCCTTTCTCTCTCTATTCTCTCTCCCATCCTTCTCTCTCTCTCTCTCTCTCTCTCTCTCTCTCTCTCTCTCTCTCTCTCTCTCTCTCTCTCTCTCTCTCTCTCTCTCTCTCTCTCTCTCTCTCTCTCTCCCTCTCTATCTGTCTGTCTCCCTCCCTCCCTCTCTCTGTCTCTCTTATATCTCTCTCTTTCTCCCTCCTCTCTCTCCCCTCCCTCCTCTCCCCCTCCCTCCTTCACCCTTTCCCTCTCTCTCTCCCCTCTCCACCCCCCCACTCTTCCCCTTCTCTCTCTCCCTCATCCCCCACTTTAGTCTCTCTCCCTCCTTCTTTACCTCCCTCCTCTTTTTGCATTGAATGCAATGTATTGAATTATGCATCGTTATACTCTCTGCTAATTTGTTTTCGCCAAGGATATTTTTCTCTCAATCATTCCTCTCCATTGTCTCATTCTCTCCATCTTAATTGCTAAGTCACTGTTCACACACACGGATGGCTGCATGCACGCACACAAACATGTACACATATGCACACACAAAAACACACACCTTGAGGGCCCTATCTATTTTTGAATGTGAATAGGTTTGGTTTAAAGTGTGTTCCCTTTTCCAGTTCTTTCTTTCTCCCTCATCTCCACTGATGTGATTTGATAGACACATAATGATAAGTGTGTGAGTGTGTGTGTGAGCATGTGTATGTGTGTGTGCGGGTGTATGTGTGTGTGTGCACACACTGATAGTCACATATTGGACTCCCACTGGGAATTGGCTTCCAACTGCCACTTTCTCTTCATCTCCGCCAATGAAATAACTGACTAGGAAAGAACAGACGAGGAAAGAAAGGATGAGTAAAGAACAGACGATGAAAGAACAGACTAGGAAAGAACAGACGAGGAAAGAAAGGATGAGTAAAGAACAGACGATGAAAGAACAGACGAGGAAAGAACAGACGATGAAAGAACAGACTAGGAAAGAACAGACGATGAAAGAACAGACGAGGAAAGAACAGACGAGGAAAGAACAGACGAGAAAAGAACAGACGATGAAAGAACAGAAGATGAAAGAACAGACGAGGAAAGAAAGGATGAGTAAAGAACAGACGATGAAAGAACAGACTAGGAAAGAACAGACGATGAAAGAACAGACTAGGAAAGAACAGACGATGAAAGAACAGACGAGGAAAGAACAGACGAGGAAAGAACAGACGAGAAAAGAACAGACGATGAAAGAACAGAAGATGAAAGAACAGACGAGGAAAGAACAGACGAGGAAAGAACAGACGAGGAAAGAACAGAAGATGAAAGAACAGACGAGGAAAGAACAGACGAGGAAAGAACAGACGAGGAAAGAACAGACGAGGAAAGAACAGACGATGAAAGAACAGACGCGGAAAGAACAGACGATGAAAGAACAGAGGCGGAAAGAACAGACGAGGAAAGAGAGGATGAGAAAAGAGAGAGCGGAAGAGAGGGCCGTTAGTACTATGAAAATCAACTGATGTGTGAGTGTGTTGTCTCTGGTTTTAAACATTACCATTACTTTTCAAATTCATTATGGAGGTGTGATCATTGGTCAGGGATCGAGAGAGATGGAAAGCACCACTGCTATGTAAATTCAATGCTTTTGATCACTCAGAGCCCGGCTAAATAGCAGGCCTAGGGTCAAATACTATTTGAAATAATTTAAAATACTTTCTCTGTGCTTCATTGAAATTGCCTGGCTTACCTGGCTTGAACAGGCAGGCAAGAGCAAACATATCCGGAATAATATTTGAATCTAGGTCTGCTAAGTATTGTTGAAAAAACAGAACATCAGTCACCAAAATCCTAGACAGGTCCTATTTAGATTAATTAGCGACAAACGTTGAGCCAAATTGAACGGAACTCTCAAATTGCTTTCCGGCTGTTATTCCTACAGAAAAACAGGACATGGTGATGGAACACTTTGGGGATCACCTAAGCTACAACGAGTTTGTTTATTCCAATTGGTCCTTAATGATCATTAATCAACCTAAGTATTGGTCTCATACCAGGTGACTCACAACAGCGCATTAGTCATAAAGTCATAGACAGTCACAGCGACCGCAGCAGATCTGGAGAACTAGCAGAGCGTTAGGAACCAGCATGGTATGTATTCAGTCTGAATGGGATAACTCACAAGCACACACACCCACACACACGCATACAGTGCCTTGCAAAAGTATTCATCCCCCTTGCCGTTTTTCCTATTTTGTTGCATTACAACCTGTAATTTAAATTGATTTTTATTTGGATTTCACGTAATGGACATACACAAAATATTCTAAATTGGTGAAGTGAAATCTAAAAAAATAAATCTAAAAAATAAATTACGGAGAAATGGTGCGTGCATATGTATTCACCCCCTTTGCTCTGAAGCCCCTAAATAAGATCTGGTGCAACCAATTCACTTCAGAAGTCACATAATTAGTTAAATAAAGTCCACCTGTGTGCAATCTAAGTGTCACATGATCTGTCATATGATCTCAGTATATATACACCCGTTCTGAAAGGCCCCAGAGTCTGCAACGCCACTAAGCAAGGGGCACCACCAAGCAAGCGGCACCATGAAGACCAAGGAGCTCTCCAAACAGGTCAGGGACAAAGTTGTGGAGAAGTACAGATCAGGGTTGGGTTATAAAAAAAATATAAGAAACTTTGAACATCCCACGGAGCACCATTAAATCCATTATAAAAAAATTGAAAGAATATGGCACCACAACAAACCTGCCAAGAGAGGGCTGCCCACCAAATCTCACGGACCAGGCAAAGAGGGCATTAATCAGAGAGGCAACAAAAAGGCCAAAGATAACCCTAATGGAGCTGCAAAGCTCCACAGTGGAGATTGGTGTATCTGTCCACAGGACCACTTTAAGCTGTACACTCCACAGAGCTAGGCTTTAAGGAAGATTGGCCAGAAAAAAGCCATTGCTTAAAAAAAAAAATAAGCAAACACGTTTGGTGTTCGCCAAAAGGCATGTGGGAGACTCCCCAAACATATGGAAGAAGGTACTCTGGTCAGATGAGACTAAAATTGAGCTTTTTGGCCATCAAGGAAAACGCTATGTCTAGCGCAAACCCAATACCTCTCATCACCCCGAGAACACCATCCCCACAGTGAAGCATGGTGGTGGCAGCATCATGCTGTGGGGATGTTTTCAATGGCAGGGACTGGGAAACTGGTCAGAATTGAAGGAATGATGCATGGCGCTAAATACAGGGAAATTCTTAAGGGAAACCTGTTTCAGTCATCCAGAGATTTGAGACTGGGACGGAGGTTCACCTTCCAGTAGGACAATGACCCTAAGCATACTGCTAAAGCAAAACTCGAGTGGTTTAAGGGGAAACATTTAAATGTCTTGGAATGGCCTAGTCAAAGCCCAGACCTCAATCCAATTGAGAATCTGTGGTATGACTTAAAGATTGCTGTACACCAGCGGAACCCATCCAACTTGAAGGAGCTGGAGCAGTTTTGCCTTGAAGAATGGGCAAAAATCCCAGTGGCTAGATATGCCAAGCTTATAGAGACATACCCCAAGAGACTTGCAGCTGTAATTGCTACAAAAGGTGGCTCTACAAAGTATTGACTTTGGGGGGGGGGGTGAATAGTCATGCACTCTCAAGTTTTCTGTTTTTTTGTCTTATTTCTTGTTTGTTTCACAATAAAAAATATTTTACATCTTAAAAGTGGTAGGCGTGTTGTGTAAATCAAATGATAAAAATCCCCCCAAAAATCCATTTTAATTCCAGGTTGTAAGGCAAGAAAATAGGAAAAATACCAAGGGGGGTGAATACTTTCGCAAGCCACTGTAATAGAACATGCATTCATATGAACACACACCACACACACTGACAAACGCACATAAACACACACACACATACACACACAGGGTTACTCCAGCTGCGGTAATGTACTGTGTTTCTGATCTCTAAGCTGAGCTGCAACGGATGTGTTATTTTTCCTCCCTAAGCTTTATTCCTGTTAATCCACTTCTCCCAACAAATTAGCCACCTTTTCCTCCAATCTCTCTCTCTCTCTCTCTCTCTCTCTCTCTCTCTCTCTCTCTCTCTCTCTGTCTCTCATTTCAATTTCAATTTAATTTAAAGGCTTTATTGGCATGGGAAACGTATGTTAACATTGCCAAAGCAAGTGAATTAGATAGTAAACAAAAGTGAAATAAACAATAAATATTAACAGTAAACATTACACTCAGAAGTTTCATAAGAATAAAACATTTCAAATGTCATATTATGTGTATATATACAGTGTTGTCACAATATGCAAATAGTTAAAGTACAAATGGAACATAAATATGGGCTGTATTTACAATGGTGTTTGTTCTTCACTGGTTGCCCTTTTCTTGTGGCAACAGGTCACAAATATTGTTGCTGTGATATTTCACCCAGTAGATAAGGGAGTTTATCAGTATTGGGTATGTTTTCGAATTCTTTGTGGATCTGTGTAATCTGAGGGAAATATGTGTCTCTAATATGCTCATAAATTTGGCAGGAGGTTAGGAAGTGCAGCTCAGTTTCCACCTCATTTTGTGGGCAGTGTGCACATAGCCTGTCTTCTCTTGAGTGCCAGGTCTGCCTACGGCGGCCTTTCTCAATAGCAAGGCGATGCTTAATGAGTCTGTACATAGTCAAAGTTTTCCTTAAGTTTGGGTCAGTCACAGTGGTCAGGTATTCTGCTACTGTGTACTCTCTATTCAGGGCCAAATAGCATTCTAGTTTGCTCAATTTTTTTGTTAATTCTTTCCAATGTGTCAAGTAATTATCTTTTCGTTTTCTCATGATTTGGTTGGGTCTAATTGTGTTGTTGTCCTGGGGCTCTGTGGGGTCTGTTTGTGTTTGTGAACACTTCCTTTTAAGTGGTTATAGAATTTAACGGCTCTTTTCTGGATTTTGATCATTAGTGGGTATAGGCCTAATTCTGCTCCGCATGCATTATTTTGTGTTTTTCGTTGTACACTGAGGATATTTTTTGCAGAATTCTACATGCAGAGTCTCAATTTGGTGTTTGTCCCAATTTGTGAATTCTTGGTTGGTGAGCGGACCCCAGACCTCACAACCATAAAGGGCAATGGGTTCTATAACTGATTCAAGTATTTTTAGCCAGATCCTAATTGGTATGTCAAATTTTATGTTCCTTTTGATGGCATTGAAGGCCCTTCTTGCCTTGTCTCTCAGATTGTTCACAGCTTTGTGGAAGTGACCTGTGGCGCTGATGTTTAGGCCGAGGTATGTATAGTTTTTTGTGTGCTCTAGGGCAATGGTACATTGTTTTCACTGAGGAAATGAACTAGTCTGCTGTTAATGATAATGCAGAGGATTGTCCCAAGGTTGCTGTTGACGCATATCCAGCGGTAGTTATTGGGGTCAAATTTGTCTCCACTTTTGTGGATTGGGTGATTGGTCCTTGGTTCCAAATATTGGGGAAGATGCCAGAGCTAAGGATGATGTTAAAGAGTTTAACTATAGCCAATTTGAATTTGTGGTCTATGTATTTTATCATTTCATTGAGGAAACCATCAACACCACAGGCCTTTTTGGGTTGGAGGGTTTGTATTTTGTCCTGTGGTTCATTCAATGTAATTGGATAATCCAGTGGGTTCTGGTAGTCTTTAATAGTTGATTCTAAGATTTGCATTTGATCATGTATATATTTTTGCTGTTTGTTCTTTGTTATAGGGCCAAAAAATCGGAGAAGTGGTTTACCCATACATCTCCGTTTTGGATAGATAGCTCTTCGTGTCGTTGTTTGTTTTCCAATTTTCCCAGAAGTGGTTAGAGTCTATGGATTCTTCAATTACGTTGAGCTGATTTCTGACATGCTGTTCCTTCTTTTTCCGTAGTGTATTTCTGTACCTCTCTCTCTCTCTCTCTCTCTCTCTCTCTCTCTCTCTCTCTTTCTCTCTCTCTTTCTCTCTCTCTCTCTCTCCCCCCCTCTCTCTCTCTCTCTCTCTCTCTCTCTCTCTCTCTCTTTCTCTACCTCTCGGTGCCTAGGAAAGCATTTGCTTCGTTCAATGTTGAAAAATCCTTGAAATTACCCTCTGTCTAGCTGCTGGCGGCTGGCTCTAGCATCTGGATCGTGGCCCACTCTCCAAATCACATATAGACATTCCAGCACACGTCTGAGCAGAGGATCGATGAGGAAGTCCTAGCCTGGTAATCCACTAAAGTCTCTCTCTCTCTCTCTCTCTCTCTCTCTCTCTCTCTCTCTCTCTCTCTCTCTCTCTCTCTCTCTCTCTCTCTCGCTCATTCTCATTTTCTCTCTTTCTCTCTCCCCTAATCCCCCCCTCTCTCCCACTCTCCCACTCTCCCTCCCTCTCTCTATCTCTCTCTCTATATATATCCCTCTTTGTCTCACTCCCCCTCTCCCTCCCAGTAAGGACAGTGTGTCAAGGCTACTGTGAGAGGAGATCATAACTGTGTGGTCCAGGCTCAGAGACATATGAAGGATAATGTTGCTGCCGCTTGCCTTTGTCCAGCCTGATAAGCACTATAGCAGACTGAGCCGGTGGACATTTTGTGGCCCACTGCCCACTTCACATCCACAGAGAATGGGATTAACACAACAGGCAGAAAACAAAATGGATGACTGAGCAAGTGCATACACGCTAGTGCATACAAACCCAGGAGAGTGGGAGGGAGAGAAAGTAGAGAGTTGTATGGGGTGTTTATCAGTGATAATAACTTTCTTATTTCATTTTGTTTATTGTTTGTTTTCCTTTAGGCGTGTGTCTGGGATCAAAAGGCTCCTGAACAGCTTCTACCCCAAAGCCATAAGACTGCTGAACAGTTCATTAAACGGCTACCCGGACTTTCTGCTTTTCACCCCTTACCTACATGTACATAGTACTTCAATCAATCGCCTATCCAAACCTACATGTACATATTACCTCAATCATTCACCCTAACTACCTCGTACCCCAGTACACTGACTCGGTAACGGTACTCCTTGTATATAGCCTGTATATAGCCTCATTATTGTTATTTTATTGTGTAATTATTGAGTTGCTAATTTATTTTTTTATCTATTTGTTAATGTTATCACTTTTTAACCTCTTAAGGATCTGACCCTTTTTTTCAATTTTCAACTAAAAAGACATACCCAAATCTAACTGCCTGTAGCTCAGGAACTGAAGCAAGGATATTCATATTCTTGATACCATTTCAAAGGAAACACTTTGAAGTTTGTGGAAATGTGAAATTAATGTAGGAGAATATAACACATTAGATCTGGTAAAAGATAATACAAACAAAAAAACATGTTTTCTATTATTTTCTTAGTTACATGCAAGAGAAAGGCCACAATATAATATTGCAGTTTAGGCGCAATTTAGATTTTGGCCACTAGATGGCAGCAGTGTGTGTGCAAAGTTTCAGATTGATCCAGTGAAGCATTGCAATACTGGACTATTTTGTATCAAGTCTGCCCAAATGTGCGAAATTGGTCAATTGATACATTTTCAAGTACATAACTATAGAGAGCATACAAAAATTAGATGGTAATACAAAATGATGGATCATTAGCTTATACACTAACCTTCACACATCTAGATGGCCAGGCGGGGTGTGTGTGGAGCCAGAAACAACAGGGGTTCAAACTGTAGAACCCAGTTCCTACATTTGAATATAAAAATTGATTTTATCAAACAAAACTATGCTACATTTTATCTATGGGACCCTTAGGATGACAAATCAGAGCAAGATTACTGAATATAAGTACATTATTTACCTTCAGAGGTGAATGCATCAAACCAGATGCTGTGATACGTTCTTTGTTGTTGTGCGCTCTCCTCAAACAATAGCATGGTATTTTTTCACTGTAATACCAACTGTAAATTGGACAGTGCAGTTAGATTAATAATAGTTTAAGCTTTCTGCTCATATAAGACATGTCTATGTCCTGGAAAGTTTGCTGTTACTTACAACAGTCATGCTAATGACATTAGTGTACGTTAGCTCAACCGTTCCGTATATGGGACACTGATCCCGTAGAGGTTATCTGCATTGTTTGTAAAGGGCTCGTAAGTAAGGTTTTCACGGTAAACTCTACACCTGTTGTATTCGTTGCATGTGACAAATATAATTTGATTTGATATGTTGTATTCACATGTCTATTTGTTCAGGACCATGCTGACCAACTGGCCTGTTGCCTTCTAGTTATCTGGCAAGCTAATTTGCATCTGTGTTTTCTGGGTATTTGGAAGTTGTGTTCAACCGTCTTGTTTCCAACTTATAATGTAATACACTAGAGACATTTTCAATTAATGCGACAGCTTGAAGTATTTTCAGAGTTCTATGATAATGAGTGGTATCACAGCGCCCATGTAACAAAATTGAACAAAATGGTTGACGTAGAGCAAACTCACTGCTTGTATGTTAGTGAAATGGTAGGGGTGTACTGACAGGAAGCAGCTGGCATACCCTGATCCAAACAGACATAACAATGTCGTTGTTATTTCTAGCATAGGATCATTTTTACTTCAATTTCTCCTCATGTATCCAAATCTCAGGGAGACTGACTGCCCTAGTGGCTCCTACTGCTGCCTGCCTGCCTTCTGGGCATTTCTCCATTCTTTCTCCATTCTGTTACCCTTCCTTTTTTGTCGTTAAGGATTCTTGGCCGCCTAAGTGCTCCAAATGGATTCTGTTTCTTGCCAGGCCCTTTCTCCCCCAGCTCGCTGGATCGGTATTGATATGTTTCCAAATAGGGGTGGGCCAGTTGACAACGCACTACTGCAGATGAGTCCCCTGTACTGAGAGAGGTCCATTGGGGTGAGAGTTAAGTGCAAAAGTACTCATGGCTAAATACGGCAGAGTAAAAGCACTGAGGTTTCATAGGAGGGGAGGGAGGGGGAGTTCGGGATTGGGGATTTGTCATGACTCTACTGGTTAGCCAGAGGATATAGAGGATAATGGAGCGAGAGAGAGAGAGAGAGAGAGAGAGAGAGAGAGAGAGAGAGAGAGAGAGAGAGAGAGAGAGAGAGAGAGAGAGAGAGAGAGAGAGAGAGACAGAGAGAGAGACAGAGAGAGATTTAAATATAAATCCTACAGTATACACTGAGTGTAGAAAACATTAGATCACCTTCCTAATATTGAGTTGCACTCCCCTTTGCCTTCAGAACAGACTCAATTCATCAGGGCATGGACTACAATGTGTCGAAAGCATTCCACAAGGATGCTGGCCCATGTTGAATCCAATGCTTCCCACAGTTGTGTCAAGTTGGATGTCCTTTGGGTGGGTGACCATTCTTGATACATACGGGAAACTGTTGAGCGTGAAAAACCCAGCCACGTTGCAGTTCCTGACACACTCAAACTGGTGTGCCTGGCACCTATTACCATACCCCGTTTCAAAGGCACTTAAATAGTTTGTCTTGCCCATTCACACATACACAATCCATGTCTCAATTGTCTCAAGGCTTAGAAATCCTTCCCTTCATCTACACTGATTGATGTGGATTTAACAGGTAACATCAATAAGGGATCATAGCTTTCACGTGGATTCACCTGGTCAGTCTATGTCATGGAAAGAGCAGGTGTTCTTAATGTTTTGTACACTCAGTGTATATCTCATTCACTCTATTCAATACGTTTCATTTTCACAACAGAGACCTGGTAAGTAAATTCCTCTCTATTGTCTATTATACACATCTCCTTCTTCAGTAATAGAGGAGATGTGGAGAGGAAAGTAGAGCATTGGAATCCACAGCATCTGGACAAAGCCAACATCATGTATCAACATAAAATATACAAACATGGAGAGTGTCCAAAAATGCGTTCCTCACACATACCTAGACAATCACTTCAGCTTTCAGCCCAGGGTCCCTTGGATACCTTCTGTTGGTCATACAACACCTGTGTTTGTGTTCAACACCTGACAATGAAAACAGGTTTAAAAAAACACCCTGGAAAGAAGGGATGTAGGGAGGAGCAGGAAGGGAGGGGAAGGGAGGATGAGGGAAAGGGAGGGAGGATGGAGGGAGGGATGGAATGATGTGTGTAAAAGTTAATAGTTGTATTGCCAGTCTTTGGGCCTCTGCGTCAGTTTGGCAGCTGCTGCCAACACAGGCTTCCAGTTCAGCAGACATCTGCATGTCCCAAAGTAATCAGCCTTTCCAGAGATAGAGAGAGAGAGAGAGAGAGAGAGAGAGAGAGAGAGAGAGAGAGAGAGAGAGAGAGAGAGAGAGAGAGAGAGAGAGAGAGAGAGAGGGAGGGAGAGAGGGAGAGGGGGAGAGGGAGGGGAGAGGGGGAGAGAGGGAGAGAGAGAGAGAGAGAGAGAGAGGGGGGGGAGAGGGGGAGAGGGGGAGAGGGGGAGAGGCGGGAGGGAGGGTGAGAGGGTGAGAGGGAAAGAGGGGAAAGGGAGAGAGAGAGGAGAGGGGAGGGAGAGAGGGAGAGGGGGAGAGGGCGGAGGGGAGGAGGGGGAGAGGGAGAGAGAGAGAGAGAGAGAGAGGGGGGAGAGGGGAGAGGGGAGAGGGGGAGAGGCGGAGAGGGTGAGAGGGTGAGAGGAAGAGGGGAAAGGGAGAGAGGGAGAGAGGGAAGGAGAGGAAAGAGAGGGAGAGGGAAGGGGGAGAGGGGAAAGGGGGAGAGGGAGAGAGGGGAGAGAGGGGAGAGGAGAGAGAGGGAAGAAGAGGGGAGGGGAGGAGAGGAGGGGGGGAGAGGGGAGAGGGTGAGTGGGAAGGGGAGAGGGGAGAGAGGGGGAGGGGAGGGAAAGAGGGAGAGAGGGAGAGGGGGAAGGGGAGAGGGAGGAGAGGAGAGAGGGAGAGAAGAGAGAGGGGGAAAGAGGGAGAGGGGAGAGGGGGGAGAGGGGAGAGGGAGAGAGGGGGAGAGGTGAGAGGGAGAGAGGGGGATAGAGATATATACAAAAACATGAGAAAGAGAAAAGAAAACATGAGAGAAATATAGAAAATACAAAGAGGAAGAGAGAGAGAGAGAAAATGAGAGGAAGAGAGAAATAGTGGAAAGGAACAACAACAGAGAGACAGAGAGATAAATGGATAGAAGCTGAGTGAGACCGATGGAGAGAGGGAGGGACAGCAAAACTCATCCTTAGATGGCTGACTATCTGACAGTGTGAGCATATTTATTACGTTGCCTACATTTGTAATTGATTTCCTTTGTGGATTTACACCCAGCCAATGAAATTGATGTCTTGCACACTTACATAATGCATTTTGCATATGCAGAATGCATAGATTTCACTAGAAGAACATTCTTTGTCAGCTACCAACTAATTGACTTTATAGTGTTTTATGGCCTCTATCTCTGCATCACAAATGGCACCCTATTCCTTATATAGTGCACTTCTTTTGACCAGAGCCCTACGGATTTTTGAGAGAAAGGCCACATTTTAATCCACACAAAACCTAAAAAGATACTTCTAAGAATGGAGCACTGTGCTCTATATAGGAAATGTATCAGTCTTTGCTAGATGTCTATGTTGGACTAAAGTAATCTTACCTTTTGTGCTGTAGGCCTATGTAGCTGAATGCCAAAACAGTAATTTCTCACTGGACGTTTCAGGTGGTCTATAGATATCTGTATAATGAAAACGTCCATAGTTGATTGGATTTAGTTATCTCCGTAATTGTTTTAATTATATTGCAAAGCTAAACCTCATGGCAGAAGGGAAAAACCCTATCAATTGATGACTGGTGGATTCTCAACCGATTAAAGGAAATATCAGAACTATATCAACGGTTTATCAGAGGTCACTCTGTAATCAGACACAAAAGTGTGTGTTGTCACGGCAACAATCTACTCTCACCTCAGCTGTCAATCAAGGGTTTATCTTTCATAAACTCTTCGGAAACAGATGGGTCAGTGACATGGAAAACCTTCATACACTGTAAAAATGTTCCTGTAAAATGTACAGTAACTTACTGGCAGCAATTGGCATGTAAGTTACTGTAATTTATTTTACAGTCCATCTACTGTAATCAATTTTATGGTACCAACAATTTTACTCTAATCTAATTTACAGTACCAATTACAATTACAACATATCACTGTAATTACTCAGTTACATATTACCCAGTGTACTTTGCAGGTTTACATATTTACATTTTGGTCATTTAGCGGGCTCTCTTGTCCTTACAAACTTACAGTCGGTGCATTCAACCAAGGTTGCAAAAAAACTAAAATATATAACAGTTATAGCAAGTAAAAATAATTATGTAACAGTTACTGAAAATGTTGTTGTATACTGAACAAAAATATGAACGCAACATGTAAACTGTTGGTCCCATGTTTCATGAGCTGAAATAAAAGATCCCAGAAATGTTCCATACTCACAAAAAGCATATTTCTCCCATATTTTGATCACACACATTTGTTTACATCCCTGTTAGTGAGCATTTCTCCTTTGCCAAGATAATCCATACACCAGACAGGTTGGCTGCTAGGCATTTGTATATTACAGCATATTAATGAATACTAAAGGTTTTATATTACTTCCACTTCTAGAACCCTAAACAAAGGCTTCCAACTGGCTGTGATTACAGGGCAAAACAGATCAAATGGACATGGTTAAATATTCAACAATTAAAGTTTAACACCCGCTGCCCCTCTCATCTGTCCCCTACAGGTATATACATTTAATTTTTAGGGAACTACTACCACCTTACCACTTAAATTGGTACAGGACTCTCACTAACGGGTGCAACAAATATAGCCAATTACAAGGCACACCTTAGAATATGTTAATGAGTCAGCGATTCTTTCCACTCCCACAGTATGTTTACACAATGCACCATCATTTACTGTGTGCTGCATTCAATGTACAGCAAAACAGCAATACTGTAGTTTACTGTTGAATTGTATTGAAAACTATTCAGAAATTAATAATAGTGAATATGTAATTATATATTACAGCATATATACCAGCTGATATTTGGTGTTTTAGACCTTAACAAAGGCTTCTAAACAGACAGTGATTACAGGGGACATGGCTAGCCACTCAACCATTAAAGGTTTGAGACATGATGCCACTCTGATCTTTCCCCTATGTAAATTCAATTGTAAGGGAACCACTACCACATATCAGTTAAATTCGTACAGCATTCCCACTAGCAGGTGCAACAAATATAGCCTCTTACAAGACGTACCTCAAAATATGATAATACCATTCACCCACTAGTGTTCAAAATATCTTTGGCGCTCCAAAAATGCGGTATGGTACTGTATTCTGAATTACAGTAAATTACTGGCAGCAATTGGCCAATAAGTTACTGTAGATTTTCAGGACAAGGTTTGTAGAACACATAAAATACAGTATATTACTGTATTATGTGGGGGTTCCGCGTTCTCACTCATGGCTACAACAAATATAGCCTCTTACAAGCCAGGCCTTCAAATATGTTAATGAGCCAGAGACTCTTTGATTTATTTTATTAGGCTTGAACATATCCATTTCACAAAAACTATAGGTAATGCTGTAACCATAACACCCATCTGGCCTGATGGTTATTGCCTGCATGTCAATGGTTCCTTAAATAACTATTAGCTGTACCTCCTCCAGTGCAGCCGGAGACAATTACAGTTTATTTTCAATTGTTTAAGCACAATTTTGAAAACAGGGCCCGGTTTGTCAAAACACTACACACAATTAGCACAACCCTACACCAAAGTAGCACAACACTTCAGATCATTTGCAAAATGGAACACTTTTGTCAAAACTATACATAACTTCATGAAAACAATATTTTGTTACCATACGAAACACACACATTTCATATGACTTCAATCTTTTTAAACCAGTTACAATTGCAGTAAATAACAACAACAACAAACATAAAAAATAATCTGAAAGAAACTGACAATATTGTACAGAAAATACTACAGTAAACATACTATGCATTATCTCTTCGCCTAGCTGGATCTGGCCAGAGAATTTCATCAACATCACAAGCAATATCCTCATTAGCAAGACAACGCGGGAAGAACCGTCTTGAATGTCGAATCCATCCTTGCACAGCTGCGGCGTCGACTTGGTCACAGGCGTCCTCCATGGCCTGAATGAGGGGTACCTGAGCCTGGGGCTGGAGATTGTAAACCTTCCAACGCCATGCAGAGAAAAACTATTCGATAGCGTTTAGAAACTGAGAGTATGGTGGAAGGTATAGTAGTAACTGTGGATGGTGTTGAAACCAGTTCTGGACCAAAGCAGAGCGGTGGAATGACACATTGTCCCAGATGACAGTGTATTGCATCTGGTGCATTTCATTACCTGCTGTGACGATGTGGTGCAATTGGTCCAAAAATGCGAGAATGTGAGGTATGTTGTAAGGGCCCATTTTGGCATGACGGAGGAGAACCCCATGCTGTGAAATGGCAGCGCAAAGGGTGATGTTACCCCCACGTTGCCCTGGGACATTGATTATAGCCCTGTGGCCAATGATATTTCTGCCTCTCCTTCTTGCTTTTGTGAGGTTGAACCCTGCCTCATCAATATATATGAATTCATGCAGGATTTCCTCAGCATCCATCTGCAAAACTCTCTGAAATAAAGTGAAAGACAAGATCTCGGGAATGTCTAGTGTGCCGGAAAAGTAGTGCTATCCTCCCTGTAACCTGGCCATAAAGAACCTGTGCAAGGCCTTCCTTCAGGAGAGAAGTCAGAAAGCTGAAGTCATTGCTGGGTCTGGTGTGTTCTGCAGTCTGCACAGGGAGGAGAAACTCACATTCTTCTGACTGGAAGATAAACAGCTCTGACTTGTTAGATATACTGCACTGTTGGAGCTAGAAACACAAGCATTTCACTATAACCGCAATAACATCTGCTAAAAATCTGGATGTGACAAATAAAATGTGATTTGGTGTGTCAGACCTCGAACAAACATCAAGATCACAACTGCTGCCTGACAGATTAAGCTGCACTGGATTGTAAGGAGACAGTCAAGACTGCACTGAAGCCCCTAAAGAAGAAGCTGAAGGCCTTTGTGGAAGTGAAACAGACCTGCGATAAAACAGCCGTGCATATTAAGACCCAGACCCAGCAGACGGAGAAGCAGATTAAGGAGGAGTTTGAGAAGCTTCACCAGTTCCTTTGAGATGAGGTGAGGGCCAAGCTAGTTTGAATGCAGGGGGAAGAGGACGGGAAGAGCTGGTTGTTGAATAGATTGAAAGGATGAAAAGAGAGATGTCATCACTTTCAGATACAATCAGAGCCATAGAGGAGGAAACTGAAAACATATCTTCCCTGCACACCTACAAGGGCATGGTGAAAATAACTGCCCACTGCCGGACTCAATGCAGGACTCAGGAATGCTAAAAGTATGAAAAATGTATGCACTCACTAACTGTAAGTCGCTCTGGATAAGAGCGTCTGCTAAATGACTAAAATGTAAATGTAAATGTAAGATTGTGTAGTTCAGGATAGGTCTAGTATACAGTCAATGTAAAAAAGTCATGTGTGCAGTATGCAACATCACAGTGCTAAAGTGAACAATACAAACCTCCACATACTCATTCTGCAGCCGTTTGACCCTCTCTGAATTCCGCTCAAAAGGCACTCGATAAAGTTGTTTCATTTGAACCTGATGTCTTTTCAGGATACGTGCCAGTGTTTACTGAGAGACCTGATGGACATTATTGAAAATGGCATGGTCACCGATAATGTTGGCTTGTAGTTCTCTGAGCCTCATAGCATTATTGGCCAAAACCATGTTTATTATCTCTCTCTCTTGTTCTTGCGTGAATATGGGCCCCCTTCCTCCTTGTCGTTCCCGACCCTCAATCCTATGTAGAGAATAATACATGTAACTTACTGTACAATGTCACAGGAAGGGGTATCACAAGTGCTGATATGGTGCATACAATAAGCGGCTGATTACTGTAACTGTAGACAGATCTTCTTTTACCTGTTTTCCTGTCGAAAAGTTCTTATGACAGATGCCACTGTATATCTGCTAAGATTTGGCTGAACCCTCAGTCCAGCCTCCCTCAGTGTCAATCCGTGGTTCACAACATGGTCCTCTAGTGTTGCACGAATGTCATTTGATAAGTTTGGTCCTCTTCTTCTTTGTGCACGTTCTCCTCCTGCTTCAGGTCTTCCTCGGCCTCTGCCTCTTTCTCTACCTCCTTCTCCTCCTCTGTGTACTCCTCCTCTCACCCTCACTCTTCTTCTGACTCCTTCCATTTTGGTTGAAGGCAGGTGAACCTACCTGCTGCATTTTTATAGTGCTTAAACCTGATTGGTGTGTCTACAATTTAGCAATCGTGTTTGTGCACCTGATGGCTGTGTTTAACAGATTGGCTCATAGGTGTGGTAATTTGACAGTCAGTGCTTTGGAATTGCAAGGAAGTGACATCATGATATAATTCTGTGACTGATGTATACAAGTGTGTTTAGTGTTTTGCAAATCACTGTGTGTAATGTTTTGTAAATAGTGTGAAGCTGACAATGTGCTTACAGTTGTGCAAATCTAGCCTTGTGTTTTGCTCCTTGAGTGTAAGGTTTTGCTAATTGTGGGAAAAGTTAAATTTTAGTGTGTAAGCAATCGTAAAAAACTGTAACACTATATTAATTGTGTCAATCAGATGTTTCCAGGTGTTGTGTGTTTTGTGTGTGTGTGTGTGTTTCTGTGTGTCTTTGTGTTAGTATGTGTCCATGCATCCGTGCGTGCGTGTGTGCCAGCGTGTGTGTGCATATGTGCGTCCGTTAGTGTGTGTGAGTGGACAGGTGAGCCCTGGCAGTATAATTCTTCTCTGAACAGTTGTCCTCCCCTCCTGCCACCTCCATGCCCCTCCAGGGGGTAAGCTGGTTGAGGGAGTGTGTAAGTGTGTCAGGCTGTGAGTCATAGTGCCTTAGAGGGGGAGAACTGAGACGTGTAGGGTAGTGTTGCTGCCACACTGATCCTCAGTGGTTAAGACATCAGATGAGGGATAGTACAGTGATCCTATAGCATTTGATGTGATATGCGACACAACACCATTATGACAGCTTTATTGTCAAATCATGTATAATCAGCTTTTTTGTTCAGGTCATCACACATATAAACACAGTTCTATCACCAGTATTATTAAACGGATAGGGGTTACTCATCGCCATACATAACACACACTGTCACACCCTGGCTCTGGGACTCTATATGTTGAGCCAGGGTGTGTGCATTCTATGTGTTCATTTTCTATGTTGGGTGTTCTAGGTTGTCTATGTCTATGTTTGCATGTGTGACTCCCAATCAGAGGCAACGAGTGTCAGCTGTCGGCTGGTTGTCTCTGATTGGGAGCCATATTTAAACTGTGTGTTTTCTCTTGGGTGTTGTGGGTTTTTGTTCCGTGTCGGTATTGTTAACCGTTGGACTTCACGAGTCGTGTTTTGTTTGTATTTAGAAACTTTAATTAAATAAAGTCATGTTTCTTTCACACGCTGCGCCTTGGTCTACTTCGCTACTAGACGATCGTGACAAAAAAACCCACCGTAAAAGGACCAAGCAGCGTGTCCAGGAGCAGGCAGACTGGACATGGGAGGAAGCGCCAGGAAAGGAGATAGAGAGGCTGGCGATGGCCCAGGTGGGCAAAGTGTGGTCCTGGGAGGACATGCTCGGGGGCAAGGGACCTTGGGGTAGGATCAAGGCCCTGGCGAGAGAGGAGCAGCGGCGTCAGCAGTGCCATCGTCGGACGGACGAGAGGCACCCCCAAGAATTTTTTAGGGGGGGGGCACACGGCATGGGCGACTGGGCAGCAGGAGGCTGCCACAGGGCGAAATAGGAGAAGAGGAGAGAAGGCCACCGGGTTACTGGAGCCATTGGCGAGAGGAGGGAAGGAAGTCGTAGAGGCACGGCGAGAGGGACTGAGGTGTATTGCCAGTCCGGTCCGGCCCGTTCCTGATCCCCGTTTAAAGCCAGTGGTGTGTGTTCCCAGTACGGTCCAGCCTGTCCCTGCTCCACGCACCAAACCTACGGTGTGCGTCGCCAGCCCAGCCCGGCCTGTCCCTGCTCCACGCATCAAACCTACGGTGTGCGTCGCCAGCCCTGCCCGGCCTGTCCCTGCTCCACGCACCAAGCCTACGGTGTGCGTCGCCAGCCCAGCCCGGCCTGTCCCTGCTCCACGCACCAAACCTACGGTGTGCGTCGCCAGCCCAGCCCGGCCTGTCCCTGCTCCATGCACCAAACCTACGGTGTGCGTCGCCAGCCCTGCCCGGCCTGTCCCTGCTCCACGCACCAAGCCTACGGTGTGCGTCGCCAGCCCAGCCCGGCCTGTCCCTGCTCCACGCACCAAACCTACGGTGTGCGTCGCCAGCCCAGCCCGGCCTGTCCCTGCTCCATGCACCAAACCTACGGTGTGCGTCGCCAGCCCTGCCCGGCCTGTCCCTGCTCCACGCACCAAGCCTACGGTGTGCGTCGCCAGCCCAGCCCGGCCTGTCCCTGCTCCACGCACCAAACCTACGGTGTGCGTCGCCAGCCCAGCCCGGCCTGTCCCTGCTCCACGCACCAAACCTACGGTGTGCGTCGACAGCCCAGCCCGGCCTGTCCCTGCTCCACGCACCAAACCTACGGTGTGCGTCGCCAGCCCAGCCCGGCCTGTCCCTGCTCCACGCACCAAACCTACGGTGTGCGTCGCCAGGCCAGCCCGGCTTGTCCCTGCTCCACGCACCAAACCTACGGTGTGCGTCGACAGCCCAGCCCGGCCTGTCCCTGCTCCACGCACCAAACCTACGGTGTGCGTCGCCAGCCCAGCCCGGCCTGTCCCTGCTCCACGCACCAAGCCTACGGTGTGCGTCGACAGCCCTGCCCGGCCTGTTCCTGCTCCACGCACCAAACCTACAGTGTGCGTCGCCAGCCCAGCCCGGCCTGTTCCTGCTCCACGCACCAAACCTACTGTGTGCGTCGCCAGCCCAGCCCGGCCTGTCCCTGCTCCACGCACCAAGCCTACGGTGTGCGTCGACAGTCCTGTCCGGCCTGTCCCTGCTCCACGCACCAAGCCTACGGTGTGCGTCGACAGCCCAGCCCGGCCTGTCCCTGCTCCACGCACCAAGCCTACAGT
>NW_028159485.1:7500-15000 GCF_964263955.1 Coregonus lavaretus
GTGGGCCTGGAGGCATGGAGGTCGGGGAGGCCCATGC
The DNA here is from genome assembly GCF_964263955.1 of Coregonus lavaretus. Lineage (NCBI taxonomy): Eukaryota > Metazoa > Chordata > Actinopteri > Salmoniformes > Salmonidae > Coregonus > Coregonus lavaretus. The sequence goes on from NW_028159485.1 coordinate 7,538, forward strand.
AGTGAGCTGCAGTCTCAGTCCGAGTGAGAGATGGTTTGAGCGGACACAGAGTGTGGGCCTGGAGGCATGGAGGTCGGGGACGCCCATGCAGTGAGCTGCAGTCTCAGTCCGAGTGAGAGATGGTTTGAGCGGACACAGAGTGTGGGCCTGGAGGCATGGAGGTCGGGGAGGCCCATGCAGTGAGCTGCAGTCTCAGTCCGAGTGAGAGATGGTTTGAGCGGACACGGAGTGTGGGCCTGGAGGCATGGAGGTCGGGGAGGCCCATGCAGTGAGCTGCAGTCTCAGTCCGAGTGAGAGATGGTTTGAGCGGACACAGAGTGTGGGCCTGGAGGCATGGAGGTCGGGGAGGCCCATGCAGTGAGCTGCAGTCTCAGTCCGAGTGAGAGATGGTTTGAGCGGACACAGAGTGTGGGCCTGGAGGCATGGAGGTCGGGGAGGCCCATGCAGTGAGCTGCAGTCTCAGTCCGAGTGAGAGATGGTTTGAGCGGACACAGAGTGTGGGCCTGGAGGCATGGAGGTCGGGGACGCCCATGCAGTGAGCTGCAGTCTCAGTCCGAGTGAGAGATGGTTTGAGCGGACACGGAGTGTGGGCCTGGAGGCATGGAGGTCGGGGACGCCCATGCAGTGAGCTGCAGTCTCAGTCCGAGTGAGAGATGGTTTGAGCGGACACGGAGTGTGGGCCTGGAGGCATGGAGGTCGGGGAGGCCCATGCAGTGAGCTGCAGTCTCAGTCCGAGTGAGAGATGGTTTGAGCGGACACAGAGTGTGGGCCTGGAGGCATGGAGGTCGGGGACGCCCATGCAGTGAGCTGCAGTCTCAGTCCGAGTGAGAGATGGTTTGAGCGGACACGGAGTGTGGGCCTGGAGGCATGGAGGTCGGGGACGCCCATGCAGTGAGCTGCAGTCTCAGTCCGAGTGAGAGATGGTTTGAGCGGACACGGAGTGTGGGCCTGGAGGCATGGAGGTCGGGGACGCCCATGCAGTGAGCTGCAGTCTCAGTCCGAGTGAGAGATGGTTTGAGCGGGCAGGGAGTGTGGGCTTGGTGGTCGTGGTTCTGGAGCCCAGGCCATCCAGGGAGTGAGCTGCAGTCTGAGGCCGAGTGAGAGAGGGTTTGAGTGGGCAGGGAGTGTGGGCTTGGTGGTCGTGGTTCTGGAGCCCAGGCCATCCAGGGAGTGAGCTGCAGTCTGAGGCCGAGTGAGAGAGGGTTTGAGTGGGCAGGGAGTGTGGGCTTGGTGGTCGTGGTTCTGGAGCCCAGGCCATCCAGGGAGTGAGCTGCAGTCTGAGGCCGAGTGAGAGAGGGTTTGAGTGGGCAGGGAGTGTGGGCTTGGTGGTCGTGGTTCTGGAGCCCAGGCCATCCAGGGAGTGAGCTGCAGTCTCAGGCCGAGTGAGAGAGGGTTTCACTGGGCATGGAGTGTAGAGATGGAGGCAATGAGCTCCAGAGGTCACAAAGGTCAATGTGGGCCTGCATGGCTGTCAGCAGGGCCACAGAGAGAAGGCCCAAGTGAATAGGTGTGTCTGTGTGAGTGAGTGAACCTGTCTCATAGGGGGGCAGAGCAGGCATCCCCTTTGGGGGCTGTCTGCTCTGTCCCCCTTTTTTTTTGGCCTCCTATACCTCTGGAGGTCAAGGGAGTAAGCTGTACTCTCAAGCCCATGTGAGAGAGGCTTTTAATGGGAAGAGAGAGTTTAAAAAGAGGCATGGAGCTCCAGAGGTCACAAAGGTCAATGTGGGCCTGCATGGATGTCAGCAGGGCATGAGGGAGAAGGCCCAAGTGAATAGGTGTGTCTGTGTGAGTGAGTGAACCTGTCTCATAGGGGGGCAGAGCAGGCATCCCCTTTGGGGGCTGTCTGCTCTGTCCCCCTTTTTTTTTGGCCTCCTATACCTCTGGAGGTCAAGGGAGTAAGCTGTACTCTCAAGCCCATGGGAGAGAGGGTTTTAATAGGGAGAGAGTGATTAAAAAGAGGCATGGTGCTCCAGGGGAGTGAGCTGTACTCTCATGCCCATGGGAGATGCCCTTTACTAGGCAGGGAGTTTAGAACAAGGTGCATGGAGCTCCAGAGGTCACAAAGGTCAATGTGGGCCTGCATGGATGTCAGCAGGGCATGAGGGAGAAGGCCCAAGTGAATAGGTTTGTCTGTGTGTGTCTGTGTGAGTGAGTGAGTGAGTGTGTGTGTGAACCTTTCCCACAGGAGGGCAGCACTGTGCAGGCAGCTCCAATGGAGGCTGGCTGCTCTGTGCCCATGTATTATTTGTTCTCTCTCTCTCTCTCTCCCCTTTCTTCTGGCCTGCTGGGTCACTTTTGTGTGTGGAGGGCTGGACTCTGTCTCACCCATCCCAGCCATGGGCACCCAGAATGCCCATGTGTGAGTCAGGAGCCCTCCCCTGGTTCTCCTAGTGAAAATGACCTGTGGCGCCCCCCTGTGGATGGATCTTGGTGGGGGTGCTTGGACCCCTTCTTGGGGTCCCCCCCAAGCCAGCCATGCCGACCAAGGGCACCCAAAACCCCCATGTGTGAGTGAAAAGCCTCCCCTGGGTCCCCATAGTGAAATCCGGCCTAAAGTGACCTGTGGCGCCCCCCTGTGGATGGATCCGGCTGTGGGGTCTTGGACCCCTTCTTGGGGTCCCCCCCAAGCCAGCCATGCCGACCAAGGGCACCCAAAACCCCCATGTGTGAGTGAAAAGCCTCCCCTGGGTCCCCATAGTGAAATCCGGCCTAAAGTGACCTGTGGCGCCCCCCTGTGGATGGATCCGGCTGTGGGGTCTTGGACCCCTTCTTGGGGTCCCCCCCAAGCCATCCATGCCGGCCATGGGCACCCAAAACCCCCATGTGTGAGTGAACAGCCTCCCCTGGGTACCCATAGTGAAATCAGGCTTAAAGTGACCTGTGGCGCCCCCCTGTGGATGGATCTTGGTGGGGGTGCTTGGACCCCTTCTTGGGGTCTCCTCCAAGCCAGCCATGCCGACCATGGGCACCCAAAACCCCCATGTGTGAGTGAACAGCCTCCCCAGTGTACCCATAGTGAAATCAGGCTTAAAGTGACCTGTGGCGCCCCCCTGTGGATGGATCTTGGTGGGGGTGCTTGGACCCCTTCTTGGGGTCTCCCCCAAGCCAGCCATGCCGACCAAGGGCACCCAAAACCCCCATGTGTGAGTGAACAGCCTCCCCAGTGTCCCCCCAGTGAAATCAGGCCTAAAGTGACCTGTGGCGCCCCCCTGTGGATGGATTCGGCTGTGGGTGCTTGGACCCCTTCTTGGGGTCTCCCCCAAGCCAGCCATGCCGACCAAGGGCACCCAAAACCCCCATGTGTGAGTGAACAGCCTCCCCTGGGTCCCCATAGTGAAATCCGGCCTAAAGTGACCTGTGGCGCCCCCCTGTGGATGGATCCGGCTGTGGGGTCTTGGACCCCTTCTTGGGGTCCCCCCCAAGCCATCCATGCCGGCCATGGGCACCCAAAACCCCCATGTGTGAGTGAACAGCCTCCCCTGGGTACCCATAGTGAAATCAGGCTTAAAGTGACCTGTGGCGCCCCCCTGTGGATGGATCTTGGTGGGGGTGCTTGGACCCCTTCTTGGGGTCTCCTCCAAGCCAGCCATGCCGACCATGGGCACCCAAAACCCCCATGTGTGAGTGAACAGCCTCCCCAGTGTACCCATAGTGAAATCAGGCTTAAAGTGACCTGTGGCGCCCCCCTGTGGATGGATCTTGGTGGGGGTGCTTGGACCCCTTCTTGGGGTCTCCCCCAAGCCAGCCATGCCGACCAAGGGCACCCAAAACCCCCATGTGTGAGTGAACAGCCTCCCCAGTGTCCCCCCAGTGAAATCAGGCCTAAAGTGACCTGTGGCGCCCCCCTGTGGATGGATTCGGCTGTGGGTGCTTGGACCCCTTCTTGGGGTCTCCCCCAAGCCAGCCATGCCGACCAAGGGCACCCAAAACCCCCATGTGTGAGTGAACAGCCTCCCCTGGGTCCCCATAGTGAAATCCGGCCTAAAGTGACCTGTGGCGCCCCCCTGTGGATGGATCCGGCTGTGGGGTCTTGGACCCCTTCTTGGGGTCCCCCCCAAGCCATCCATGCCGGCCATGGGCACCCAAAACCCCCATGTGTGAGTGAACAGCCTCCCCTGGGTACCCATAGTGAAATCAGGCTTAAAGTGACCTGTGGCGCCCCCCTGTGGATGGATCTTGGTGGGGGTGCTTGGACCCCTTCTTGGGGTCTCCTCCAAGCCAGCCATGCCGACCATGGGCACCCAAAACCCCCATGTGTGAGTGAACAGCCTCCCCAGTGTACCCATAGTGAAATCAGGCTTAAAGTGACCTGTGGCGCCCCCCTGTGGATGGATCTTGGTGGGGGTGCTTGGACCCCTTCTTGGGGTCTCCCCCAAGCCAGCCATGCCGACCAAGGGCACCCAAAACCCCCATGTGTGAGTGAACAGCCTCCCCAGTGTCCCCCCAGTGAAATCAGGCCTAAAGTGACCTGTGGCGCCCCCCTGTGGATGGATTCGGCTGTGGGTGCTTGGACCCCTTCTTGGGGTCTCCCCCAAGCCAGCCATGCCGACCAAGGGCACCCAAAACCCCCATGTGTGAGTGAACAGCCTCCCCTGGGTACCCATAGTGAAATCAGGCTTAAAGTGACCTGTGGCGCCCCCCTGTGGATGGATCCGGGTGTGGGGTCTTGGACCCCCCCTTGGGGTCACCCCCAAGCCGGCCAAGGGCACCCAAAACCCCCATGTGTGAGGTAAGAGCCTCCCCTGGTTCTCCTAGTGTCCGCCGGCGGTTTACCATATGGGGGTGTCTGACCACCACCCCAATCCGAGAAAAGTGCATCAAAATCGGCCTCCGTGAGCCAGGAGTCGGTCCCTGGTTCTCATAGTGTCAACCGGATGATTTCCATATGGGGGTGTCTGACCACCACCCCAATCCGAGAAAAGTGCAACAAAATCGGCCTCCGTGAGCCAGGAGTCGGTCCCTGGTTCTCCTGGTGTCCGCCGGCGGTTATCCATATGGGGGTGTCTGACCACCACCCCAATCCGAGAAAAGTGCATCAAAATCGGCCTCCGTGAGCCAGGAGTCGGTCCCTGGTTCTCATAGTGTCAACCGGATGGTTTCCATATGGGGGTGTCTGACCACCAACCCAATCCGAGAAAAGTGCATCAAAATCGGCCTTCCGGGAGCCAGGAGTCGGTCCCTGGTTCTCCTGTTGTCAACCGGATGGTTTCCATATGGGGGTGTCTGACCACCAACCCAATCCGAGAAAAGTGCATCAAAATCGGCCTTCCGGGAGCCAGGAGTCGGTCCCTGGTTCTCCTGTTGTCAACCGGATGATTTCCATATGGGGGTGTCTGACCACCAACCCAATCCGAGAAAAGTGCATCAAAATCGGCCTTCCGGGAGCCAGGAGTCGGTCCCTGGTTCTCCTGGTGTCAACCGGATGGTTTCCATATGGGGGTGTCTGACCACCAACCCAATCCGAGAAAAGTGCATCAAAATCGGCCTTCCGGGAGCCAGGAGTCGGTCCCTGGTTCTCATAGTGTCAACCGGATGATTTCCATATGGGGGTGTCTGACCACCAACCCAATCCGAGAAAAGTGCATCAAAATCGGCCTTCCGGGAGCCAGGAGTCGGTCCCTGGTTCTCCTGGTGTCAACCGGATGGTTTCCATATGGGGGTGTCTGACCACCAACCCAATCCGAGAAAAGTGCATCAAAATCGGCCTTCCGGGAGCCAGGAGTCGGTCCCTGGTTCTCATAGTGTCAACCGGATGATTTCCATATGGGGGTGTCTGACCACCAACCCAATCCGAGAAAAGTGCATCAAAATCGGCCTTCCGGGAGCCAGGAGTCGGTCCCTGGTTCTCATAGTGTCAACCGGATGATTTCCATATGGGGGTGTCTGACCACCAACCCAATCCGAGAAAAGTGCATCAAAATCGGCCTTCCGGGAGCCAGGAGTCGGTCCCTGGTTCTCATAGTGTCAACCGGATGGTTTCCATATGGGGGTGTCTGACCACCAACCCAATCCGAGAAAAGTGCATCAAAATCGGCCTTCCGGGAGCCAGGAGTCGGTCCCTGGTTCTCCTGGTGTCAACCGGATGGTTTCCATATGGGGGTGTCTGACCACCAACCCAATCCGAGAAAAGTGCATCAAAATCGGCCTTCCGGGAGCCAGGAGTCGGTCCCTGGTTCTCATAGTGTCAACCGGATGATTTCCATATGGGGGTGTCTGACCACCAACCCAATCCGAGAAAAGTGCATCAAAATCGGCCTTCCGGGAGCCAGGAGTCGGTCCCTGGTTCTCATAGTGTCAACCGGATGGTTTCCATATGGGGGTGTCTGACCACCAACCCAATCCGAGAAAAGTGCATCAAAATCGGCCTTCCGGGAGCCAGGAGTCGGTCCCTGGTTCTCATAGTGTCAACCGGATGATTTCCATATGGGGGTGTCTGACCACCAACCCAATCCGAGAAAAGTGCATCAAAATCGGCCTTCCGGGAGCCAGGAGTCGGTCCCTGGTTCTCCTGGTGTCAACCGGATGGTTTCCATATGGGGGTGTCTGACCACCAACCCAATCCGAGAAAAGTGCATCAAAATCGGCCTTCCGGGAGCCAGGAGTCGGTCCCTGGTTCTCATAGTGTCAACCGGATGGTTTCCATATGGGGGTGTCTGACCACCAACCCAATCCGAGAAAAGTGCATCAAAATCGGCCTTCCGGGAGCCAGGAGTCGGTCCCTGGTTCTCATAGTGTCAACCGGATGATTTCCATATGGGGGTGTCTGACCACCAACCCAATCCGAGAAAAGTGCATCAAAATCGGCCTTCCGGGAGCCAGGAGTCGGTCCCTGGTTCTCATAGTGTCAACCGGATGGTTTCCATATGGGGGTGTCTGACCACCAACCCAATCCGAGAAAAGTGCATCAAAATCGGCCTTCCGGGAGCCAGGAGTCGGTCCCTGGTTCTCCTGGTGTCAACCGGATGGTTTCCATATGGGGGTGTCTGACCACCAACCCAATCCGAGAAAAGTGCATCAAAATCGGCCTTCCGGGAGCCAGGAGTCGGTCCCTGGTTCTCATAGTGTCAACCGGATGATTTCCATATGGGGGTGTCTGACCACCAACCCAATCCGAGAAAAGTGCATCAAAATCGGCCTTCCGGGAGCCAGGAGTCGGTCCCTGGTTCTCATAGTGTCAACCGGATGGTTTCCATATGGGGGTGTCTGACCACCAACCCAATCCGAGAAAAGTGCATCAAAATCGGCCTTCCGGGAGCCAGGAGTCGGTCCCTGGTTCTCATAGTGTCAACCGGATGGTTTCCATATGGGGGTGTCTGACCACCAACCCAATCCGAGAAAAGTGCATCAAAATCGGCCTTCCGGGAGCCAGGAGTCGGTCCCTGGTTCTCATAGTGTCAACCGGATGATTTCCATATGGGGGTGTCTGACCACCAACCCAATCCGAGAAAAGTGCATCAAAATCG
>NW_028159485.1:27500-32500 GCF_964263955.1 Coregonus lavaretus
GGAGGTCAAGGGAGTAAGCTGTACTCTCAAGCCCATGTGAGAGAGGCTTTTAATGGGAAGAGAGAGTTTAAAAAGAGGCATGGAGCTCCAGAGGTCACAAAGGTCAATGTGGGCCTGCATGGATGTCAGCAGGGCATGAGGGAGAAGGCCCAAGTGAATAGGTGTGTCTGTGTGAGTGAGTGAACCTGTCTCATAGGGGGGCAGAGCAGGCATCCCCTTTGGGGGCTGTCTGCTCTGTCCCCCTTTTTTTTTGGCCTCCTATACCTCTGGAGGTCAAGGGAGTAAGCTGTACTCTCAAGCCCATGGGAGAGAGGGTTTTAATAGGGAGAGAGTGATTAAAAAGAGGCATGGTGCTCCAGGGGAGTGAGCTGTACTCTCATGCCCATGGGAGATGCCCTTTACTAGGCAGGGAGTTTAGAACAAGGTGCATGGAGCTCCAGAGGTCACAAAGGTCAATGTGGGCCTGCATGGATGTCAGCAGGGCATGAGGGAGAAGGCCCAAGTGAATAGGTTTGTCTGTGTGTGTCTGTGTGAGTGAGTGAGTGAGTGTGTGTGTGAACCTTTCCCACAGGAGGGCAGCACTGTGCAGGCAGCTCCAATGGAGGCTGGCTGCTCTGTGCCCATGTATTATTTGTTCTCTCTCTCTCTCTCTCCCCTTTCTTCTGGCCTGCTGGGTCACTTTTGTGTGTGGAGGGCTGGACTCTGTCTCACCCATCCCAGCCATGGGCACCCAGAATGCCCATGTGTGAGTCAGGAGCCCTCCCCTGGTTCTCCTAGTGAAAATGACCTGTGGCGCCCCCCTGTGGATGGATCTTGGTGGGGGTGCTTGGACCCCTTCTTGGGGTCCCCCCCAAGCCAGCCATGCCGACCAAGGGCACCCAAAACCCCCATGTGTGAGTGAAAAGCCTCCCCTGGGTCCCCATAGTGAAATCCGGCCTAAAGTGACCTGTGGCGCCCCCCTGTGGATGGATCCGGCTGTGGGGTCTTGGACCCCTTCTTGGGGTCCCCCCCAAGCCAGCCATGCCGACCAAGGGCACCCAAAACCCCCATGTGTGAGTGAAAAGCCTCCCCTGGGTCCCCATAGTGAAATCCGGCCTAAAGTGACCTGTGGCGCCCCCCTGTGGATGGATCCGGCTGTGGGGTCTTGGACCCCTTCTTGGGGTCCCCCCCAAGCCATCCATGCCGGCCATGGGCACCCAAAACCCCCATGTGTGAGTGAACAGCCTCCCCTGGGTACCCATAGTGAAATCAGGCTTAAAGTGACCTGTGGCGCCCCCCTGTGGATGGATCTTGGTGGGGGTGCTTGGACCCCTTCTTGGGGTCTCCTCCAAGCCAGCCATGCCGACCATGGGCACCCAAAACCCCCATGTGTGAGTGAACAGCCTCCCCAGTGTACCCATAGTGAAATCAGGCTTAAAGTGACCTGTGGCGCCCCCCTGTGGATGGATCTTGGTGGGGGTGCTTGGACCCCTTCTTGGGGTCTCCCCCAAGCCAGCCATGCCGACCAAGGGCACCCAAAACCCCCATGTGTGAGTGAACAGCCTCCCCAGTGTCCCCCCAGTGAAATCAGGCCTAAAGTGACCTGTGGCGCCCCCCTGTGGATGGATTCGGCTGTGGGTGCTTGGACCCCTTCTTGGGGTCTCCCCCAAGCCAGCCATGCCGACCAAGGGCACCCAAAACCCCCATGTGTGAGTGAACAGCCTCCCCTGGGTACCCATAGTGAAATCAGGCTTAAAGTGACCTGTGGCGCCCCCCTGTGGATGGATCCGGGTGTGGGGTCTTGGACCCCCCCTTGGGGTCACCCCCAAGCCGGCCAAGGGCACCCAAAACCCCCATGTGTGAGGTAAGAGCCTCCCCTGGTTCTCCTAGTGTCCGCCGGCGGTTTACCATATGGGGGTGTCTGACCACCACCCCAATCCGAGAAAAGTGCATCAAAATCGGCCTCCGTGAGCCAGGAGTCGGTCCCTGGTTCTCATAGTGTCAACCGGATGATTTCCATATGGGGGTGTCTGACCACCACCCCAATCCGAGAAAAGTGCAACAAAATCGGCCTCCGTGAGCCAGGAGTCGGTCCCTGGTTCTCCTGGTGTCCGCCGGCGGTTATCCATATGGGGGTGTCTGACCACCACCCCAATCCGAGAAAAGTGCATCAAAATCGGCCTCCGTGAGCCAGGAGTCGGTCCCTGGTTCTCATAGTGTCAACCGGATGGTTTCCATATGGGGGTGTCTGACCACCAACCCAATCCGAGAAAAGTGCATCAAAATCGGCCTTCCGGGAGCCAGGAGTCGGTCCCTGGTTCTCATAGTGTCAACCGGATGATTTCCATATGGGGGTGTCTGACCACCAACCCAATCCGAGAAAAGTGCATCAAAATCGGCCTTCCGGGAGCCAGGAGTCGGTCCCTGGTTCTCCTGGTGTCAACCGGATGGTTTCCATATGGGGGTGTCTGACCACCAACCCAATCCGAGAAAAGTGCATCAAAATCGGCCTTCCGGGAGCCAGGAGTCGGTCCCTGGTTCTCATAGTGTCAACCGGATGATTTCCATATGGGGGTGTCTGACCACCAACCCAATCCGAGAAAAGTGCATCAAAATCGGCCTTCCGGGAGCCAGGAGTCGGTCCCTGGTTCTCATAGTGTCAACCGGATGATTTCCATATGGGGGTGTCTGACCACCAACCCAATCCGAGAAAAGTGCATCAAAATCGGCCTTCCGGGAGCCAGGAGTCGGTCCCTGGTTCTCATAGTGTCAACCGGATGGTTTCCATATGGGGGTGTCTGACCACCAACCCAATCCGAGAAAAGTGCATCAAAATCGGCCTTCCGGGAGCCAGGAGTCGGTCCCTGGTTCTCCTGGTGTCAACCGGATGGTTTCCATATGGGGGTGTCTGACCACCAACCCAATCCGAGAAAAGTGCATCAAAATCGGCCTTCCGGGAGCCAGGAGTCGGTCCCTGGTTCTCATAGTGTCAACCGGATGATTTCCATATGGGGGTGTCTGACCACCAACCCAATCCGAGAAAAGTGCATCAAAATCGGCCTTCCGGGAGCCAGGAGTCGGTCCCTGGTTCTCCTGGTGTCAACCGGATGGTTTCCATATGGGGGTGTCTGACCACCAACCCAATCCGAGAAAAGTGCATCAAAATCGGCCTTCCGGGAGCCAGGAGTCGGTCCCTGGTTCTCATAGTGTCAACCGGATGGTTTCCATATGGGGGTGTCTGACCACCAACCCAATCCGAGAAAAGTGCATCAAAATCGGCCTTCCGGGAGCCAGGAGTCGGTCCCTGGTTCTCATAGTGTCAACCGGATGATTTCCATATGGGGGTGTCTGACCACCAACCCAATCCGAGAAAAGTGCATCAAAATCGGCCTTCCGGGAGCCAGGAGTCGGTCCCTGGTTCTCATAGTGTCAACCGGATGATTTCCATATGGGGGTGTCTGACCACCAACCCAATCCGAGAAAAGTGCATCAAAATCGGCCTTCCGGGAGCCAGGAGTCGGTCCCTGGTTCTCATAGTGTCAACCGGATGATTTCCATATGGGGGTGTCTGACCACCAACCCAATCCGAGAAAAGTGCATCAAAATCGGCCTTCCGGGAGCCAGGAGTCGGTCCCTGGTTCTCATAGTGTCAACCGGATGATTTCCATATGGGGGTGTCTGACCACCAACCCAATCCGAGAAAAGTGCATCAAAATCGGCCTTCCGGGAGCCAGGAGTCGGTCCCTGGTTCTCATAGTGTCAACCGGATGGTTTCCATATGGGGGTGTCTGACCACCAACCCAATCCGAGAAAAGTGCATCAAAATCGGCCTTCCGGGAGCCAGGAGTCGGTCCCTGGTTCTCCTGGTGTCAACCGGATGGTTTCCATATGGGGGTGTCTGACCACCAACCCAATCCGAGAAAAGTGCATCAAAATCGGCCTTCCGGGAGCCAGGAGTCGGTCCCTGGTTCTCATAGTGTCAACCGGATGATTTCCATATGGGGGTGTCTGACCACCAACCCAATCCGAGAAAAGTGCATCAAAATCGGCCTTCCGGGAGCCAGGAGTCGGTCCCTGGTTCTCCTGGTGTCCGCCGGCGGTTATCCATATGGGGGTGTCTGACCACCAACCCAATCCGAGAAAAGTGCATCAAAATCGGCCTTCCGTGAGGCAGGAGTCGGTCCCTGGTTCTCCTGTTGTCAACCGGATGATTTCCATATGGGGGTGTCTGACCACCACCCCAATCCGAAAAAAGTGCATCAAATCGGCCTTCCGTGAGCCAGGAGTCGGTCCCTGGTTCTCCTGGTGTCCGCCGGCGGACAACCATGTTGGGGTGTCTGACCCACAACCCAATCCGACCAAGTGCACCCAAATCGGCCTTCCGTGAGCCAGGAGTCGGTCTCTGGTTCTCCCATCGACCGCCGGCGGTCTTCCATGTGGGGGTGTCTGACCCACAACCCAATCCGACCAAGAGCACCCATGTCGGCCTTGTGTGAGTCAGGAGCCGTTCCCCCTGGTTCTCATTTGGGTTACCATGCACGAAGGGACATAGTGCAATTTCGGCCGATTTTTCCGATTTTTTCAAATAATGTTTAAAAATACTTCCCGATGAGCTAGAGGTCCCAAATTTGGTCTATTATCCTCTTTTATGATGAACTTCCATTACCTAAAAGGGTTTTTCTTAACTCGTATAGGAACATCAACCGTTCTGACCCCTATTTTTTTTTTTCACTTTTCTAACATAATTAAAATATAGTAAAAAATTTCCAAAAACGAATTAATTTATATATAAATGTGCGTCTATTCGTGCCCTTTTGCGCCAAAAAAACCCCATCCTGATTGGACTTTTAGTTTTTGAATTATTAACGTTTTAAGTCGTTTTTTCAAAACCGAAATCGCTGTTTTTTCCCCCAAACGGCGGAGCACAGACAGGCCCAGCGGGTGGCAGGGCTTATGTCGATAATTTGGCCTCTCCCGTAGTAGCCCCACTCGGTTCCAGGTCGGCCAGACAGGTACCGGCG